>NW_025398577.1:0-10028 GCF_016433145.1 Gracilinanus agilis | reverse complement strand
CTCTCTCTCTCTCTCTCTCTCTCTCTCTCTCTCTCTCTCTCTCTCTTTCTCCCTCTCCCTCTCCCATTCCTTCTCTCTCTCCTTCTTTCCCCTTACCTTCATCTTATAATCAATAGTATATATTGGCTCCAAGGCAGAAGATCAAGGTTAAGTGACCTGCCCAGGTCACACAGCTAAGAAGTGTATGCGGTCAGATTTGAACCCAAGGCCTCTCAATTCCAAGTCTGGCACTCTATCCATTGTGCTCCCTAAGCTGGCCTTTAACTTAGTATTTTTAAATATTTTAATTTTTCAAAGTACATGTAAAAAGGATTGTTAACATTCTTTTAAAATGTTTGAGATATAAATTCTGTTCCTCCTTCCTTCCCCTTCCCCCTCCCTGAAATGGCAAGAGATTCAGTAGATTATACAAATGCAGTCATGCAAAACACATTTCCATATTAGTCATATTGTGAAAGAAAACACAGACCCAAAAAAATTATGGAAAAAAGAAAGCACAAAAAATAGTATGCTTTAATACATACTCAGACTCCATTAGTTCTTTCTCTGGAGGTGGGTAGCATTTTTTATCCTAAGTCCTTGGGAAATGTCTTGGATCATCATACTGATTAGAATAGCTAAGTCATTCACAGTTGATCATCACATAATATTGCTGTCACTGTGTACAATGTTCTCCTGGTTCTGCTCACTTTTCTTTACATCAATTCCTATAAGTCTTTCCAGGTTTTTCTGATAGCACCCATCATTTCTTGTAGCACAATAGTATTCCATCACAGTCATACATCACGATTTGTTTAGCCATTCCACAATTAATGAGCAATCCCCTCAATTTCTAACTTTTTGCTACCACAAAAAAGGCTGCTATAAATATTTTTGTATATACCAGCCCCTTTTATAATCTCTGGGAAACAGATCTAGTAGTGGTATTGCTAGATCAAAGGGTATGCACAGTTTTATAGCCCTTTGGGCATACTTCCAAATTGCTCTCCAGAATGATCAGATCAGTTCACAGTTCCACCGGCAATGCATTAGTGTCCCAATTTTTCTACATCACCTCCAACATTTTCCTCTTCTGTCATATTAACCAATAATGGGTGTGAGGATGTACTTCAGAGCTGTTTTAATTTTAATTTCTCTAATCTAGTGATTTAGAGCATTTTTTCATAGGACTATAGATGGCTTTGATTTCTTCTTCTGAAAACTGCCTGTTTATATCCTTTGACCATTTTTGAATTGGAGAATGACTCTTATTCTTATAAATTGACTCATTCTTGATATATTTGAGAAATGAGGCCCTTATCAGAGAAACTTGCTATAAAATTTTCACCCCACTTTTCTACTTTCCTTCTAATATGACCACTTATTTCAAGTGTCTAAAATACTCCTTAGGGGGCAGCTGGATGGCTCAATGGATTGAGAGCCAGGCAAAATAAAATAAAATACTCCTTACTGAGTCCAAAATGGGTGCAGGGGTGGAGCAGGGTATGTTGCCTAAAGAACACATGAGAAATGCATGTCCTGCCTGGGTCACTTTACATTGGAAAGGAGGAATGGAGTAAACAGGATGGCTAAAGTCCAATAAGAAAAGCACAGGATCATGGATTGAGAACTAAAATAGACATTAGAGTTTTTCTTGTCCAGTCCCCTCATTTCACAGATGAGGAAATGCAAGGTCACCCAGGTAAAAAGAAGACAGAGGTAGGATTCGAACCTAGGTGCTCCGACTGTCCAAAGCTCTTTCCCTGTTACCCTGCTTCTTCTAGACTGGAGTTATTTACCTATCTAATTTTGCATTCACAGACCTGTCTTCCTCGATGGAAGTTTTGTGTGAGTGACACAGACAGCAACCTGGGCTTTGCCTTGGGAGCCATGTTTGTGAAAGCCACCTTTGCCGAGGACAGCAAGAAGATAGTAAGTCCTATGCCCTCCTGCCTGCTCTCTGTGGAAATGGGGAACAGCTCCCTATCATAACCCATTCCAAGTTCCTCCCTCATAGGCTTGAAGTTCTAAATCATTCAGTCTTCCCTCATTCTTCCCCCTTTTGATACCCATCTGGTCCCTTCCATCCATCCATCTATCCATCCATCCAATCCATCTACCAGGATGCTATTTTCCTAAATCTCCAGTTAGTTTTGTTGTTTTTCTCTGAAGTCCTTGGCTTGCATTCATGTCTCCATCTTTAGCATTTCCCTTGGCACTGCCAAGCTTTATAAGCTGGGCAGGAGCCACCAACTAGGTGCCTCGTTGATTTCAGTCACTCATCTTAAGCCTAAAATATGCCTCCAGGACCCTTCGTAGAATAGAAAATGTCAGAGCTTGAAGGGAGCTTAAAAGGGAGAAATCCAGTTCTGTAGAAATTCAGAGCTGGAAAGTACCTTAGAACATGGGTGTCAGAACAGAAGAAATCTAGAATAACAGAATAGAATAGAAGAACATAGAATGATAAAGAATTCAGAGCTCCTTGAGGCCAGATAGAACTTCTTTTTTTGTCTTGGTGTCCCCGGCACCTAGTATGGAGAGTGACATTTGAAATGAATTTTATTGAGTTTTGAGTCGAAGCAAACTTAGAACAGAGGAGGTTAAAGGCATTTGGGATTGTAGGTTGCCAGGGTGGGAGGAACAATTGTCAGAGAAAGGAAGGATTTCAGGACACAAAGTCAGAGCTGGAAGGGGCCTGAGAATATAAAATGTTGGAGCTGGAAGGAACCTAGTCCACAGGTTCTTCACTTTTTTGTGTGTCCTGGACTCCTGTGGCAGGCTAGGGTAGCCTATAGACCCCTTCTCAGAGGAATGCTTTTAAATGTATAAATTAAAATGTAAAGGAAACCAATTATATTGAAATATCATTATCAAAATACTTTCAAAAAACAAGTTCACAGTGGGCAGCTGGGTAGCTCAGTGGATTGAGAGACAGGCCTAGAGGCGGGAGGTCCTAGGTTCAAATCCAGCCTCAGACACTTCCCAGCTGTGTGACCCTGGGCAAGTCACTTGACCCCCATTGCCCACCCTTACCACTCTTCCACCTAGGAGCCAATACACAGAAGTTAAGGGTTTAAAAAAAATTTTTAAAAAACCCAAGTTCACAGACCCTGCGTTTAGAGCCCCTAAGATGATCAAAGCATTTGGCTTCCTCATTTTACCAAGGAGAAAACGTGAGTCTCAGAAATGTCTTGCTCAAAGTCATATAGCTCTTTGGAGGCAGAGCCAGATAAAACCCCTTTCTTGTTTGCCGAGGCTGATACTATACACAGAGATTAATACCTCCTACCTATGCTCCTCTGTTTATTAAACTGCTTCCCCCCATGGTGCCTGCTGTGCAAATTTCCACCTACACCCGTCTGTATTCCCCAGGCCAGCGAAATGATCTTGGAGATCAAGAGAGCATTTGAAGAAAGTCTGACCACCCTGCAGTGGATGGATGAGGACACACGGAAATCAGCCAAGGAAAAGGTAATTCCTGCCTCCGACTCTGCGTATTACCCATACGTATCTAGTGAAATGAATTAAGCACTGAGCCTGGAATCATGAAGATAAGAGTTCAAATCCTGCTTCAGACATTTCCTAGCTGTATGATTCTGGACAAGTCACTTAACCTTCGTTTGCCTCAGTTTCCTCATTTATAAAATGGGAATAATTATCCTGTTTCCCAGAAATGGGAATAATAATAGCATCTGTTTCCCAGAGTGGTTGAAAATAAAATAACATTTATAAAGCACTTTTGTACATCTTAAAGCCCTATTTAATGCTATTATTATTTTATGCAGAGCTAGAAGGTACCTTAGAGATCATTAAATCCAAACTCTTCATTTTGTAGATGAGGAAACTTGAGACCTAGGGGGTGAAATGACTTATGGGGGCCTCCATCTCCAAATCCATGATTTTTCTCACTTATCCGGTGGTTGCAGTTTTGTTTCCTATACTGGAGATCAGCTATGCTGAGCTAGTCACTCTCTGTCCATACCCCTGTGATGTGGCAGAGAGGGGGTGCAGGATATGGTCTGTGACCAGTATAAAGCAGCATTTTCTCTGGAAAGAGCTAACTGGCCTATTTGGAGACCTTGGCCTTGGCCTCATTCTCACCACATTCTTAGCCAATGGTGGAACCTAATGAGCACTTGGTACTGACTCATATTTTCAAAGAATCTGGAAGGTATTTCTCTCAGCTTGGTTTCCCTGAAGGCAGAAGCTCTTAGAAAACTTCCCCACCTATAAAAATTATTATAAACTTAACAAATGCAAACATTTCCACATAGGAAAAAAAGAACAGAAAAGGAGGATCATATATGCAATTCTAAAGTCACTATTAAATCCAGCTTTTTTTAAAAGTGCACATTAAATTAAACATAATAGTATAAAAGGCTTCTCTGTTTGTTTGTGTGCCCTTGGAATTGCCTTCTGCTTCTTTGTATTTTTAAATGCTTTTTGGACACTTCTTTTTTTCTTCATTTTCTTCTTTTTTTTGAATCTCAACCACTAGCCCCTTCCACCTCCTTCACCACCATCTCCCCCAGCAAAAAATATAAGTTTTCTCTTATATCAATGATGCACAATCAAGCAAAACAAATTCCCAAAATGATCATGTATGAAAATATATGTCTCATTCCTCATCCTGTCCCCTGATCATCATCAGTCCTCTGGCGTTGTAATAGGTCATTGCAATGATCAGAATTATTAAGTCCAGGCTGTTTCCTTTCCCAACATTCTAGTCCTTGTAGAAATTGTTCGGCTGGTGCTGCTTGCTTCTCTTTGCACCAGTTCATACAAGTCTTCCCAAGTTTCTCTGAATCTGTTCCTTTTGTCATTCTTGTAGCCATTACATTCCTAGACAGTCATTTGTTCCTCTCACTAGTCTCAGCTACAGTTTGAACCTAGTTTCTCTGACTCCAGGTCCATTGTTCTGAACACTGCCACGGCTGTTTTCAAACTTTTTGGTTTCAAGATCCCTTTATACTCTTAAGAATGATGGAGGACCGTCCATCCTTTTGGAGCTTTCTTTTGTGTGGGTTATGTCTATCGATATTTACCATATTAAAAACTAGAGTGCCTTAGAATTATGTTGAAAAAATTGGCAAGTTCCCTGGACCACACTTTGAGAACAATTGCCCTACCCCAAGATGTCTCACTGTCAGCCCTAAACATGTCCCTTTGTTTGCCACCCCAAACCAGGCAGATGCAATCTACAACATGATTGGTTACCCCAACTTCATCATGGATCCCAAAGAGTTGGACAAGGTCTTCAATGACGTGAGTTGGCCTCATGATTCTTCATTGGGTTGGAAACTTTTCTTTGGCACTGTAAAATTTCTTTGGGCACCACCTCCTCCAGTGTAGACTCAGGAGGTGGAGGATAGGATTGTACCCAAATGTTGTCACTATTCAAACTTGGGGTCATTCAATTAAACCTCTAATTATTAAGAACCTTCTGTGCAGGATTGAGAGCCACGTCCAGAGATGGGAGGTCCTGGGTTTAAATCTGGCCCCAGACACTTTCTAGCTGGGTGACCCTGGGCCAGTTCCTTCACCCCTATTGCCTAGCCCCCATTGCTCTTCTGCCTTGGAAACAATACACAGTATTGATTCTAAGATGGAAAGTAAATGTTAAAAAAAAAAAAAAGAACCTATTGCATGGGGCAATTTGGTGACTCAGTGGAAGATCCTGGGTTCAAATTTGGCCTCAGACACCTCCTAGTTGTGTGATCCTGGGCAAGCATTGCTTAGCCCTTACCACTCTTCTGCCTTGGAACTTGTACTTAATATTGATTCTAAGATAGAAGATAAGGGTTAAAAAAAAAAACTTACTATATGGAACAACTTGGTAGCTCAGTGAATAGAGAGCCAGGCCTGGAGATAGAAGCTCTTAGGTTCAAATCTGGCTTCAATCCCTCTAGATAATATAAAATCTTTGGGAATCTATTTGCCAAGAGTCAAACTCAAGAATTATATGAACACAACTACAAAACACTTTTCACACAAATAAAAATAGATCTAAACAATTAGAAAAACATTAATTGCTCATGGGAGGGACAAGCTAATAAAACAAAAATGACATTTCTGCCTAAATTAATTTACTTATTCAGCACCATACCTATCAAACTACCAAAAAACTTTTTTTATCGACTTAGAAAATCAAATCTGTCCCTAGATACTTCCTAGCTGTATGACTCTGGGCAAATCATTTAATCCCAGTTGCTTGGAACTGATACTTAATATTGATTCTAAGGCAGAAAGTAAGAGTTAAAAAAAAAAAAAGAAAGAAAGAAAGAAATGCTTGTTGCGTGACTGAACAGAAATGTGTGCCCAGTTAAATGGGATACAGTGCTCTAACCTACATTTCCCAGAAATCTTCTCTCTTTTTTCCAGTACAACGCTGTACCAGATCTTTACTTTGAGAACGCCATGCGATTTTTCAATTTCTCATCCAGAGTCACCGCAGACCAGCTCAGAAAAGCTCCCAACAGAGATCAGTAAGTTCTTTGGACACTCTCTCTCCTCTTGATGGGAAGCAAAAACCATAGGACCCCCCGGGAAAGGACAGAGCTCTGAGTGTGATCGCCAGTCTGCCTCTTAGCTCCTGTGCAACCATGGAACACCATGGGCAAGTCTTTTAGCTTCTCCAGACCTTGGTTTCTCCATCTGTAAAATGAAGGGGTTGGACTGGATGCCCTCAAGTCCCTCCAGCTCTAAATCCTACAATCATATGCAGCCTGGGCTCTCCTTTTCCTTGCAAATAATGCCCAGAGCCAAGAGATGGAGTATCTTGTTCATGGGATGGCCAAGGGGCCAGTGTCGCTTGATCAAAGAAGGCATGTTGGGGATTAAAGTGTAAAAAGACTAGAGGGTTAGGAAGGGCTCAGACTGAGTGTCTGAGGCAGAATTTGAACTTGGTTCTTCCTGACTCCAAGTTGTGCCTAAAACAGAATTTGAACTTGGTTCTCAAGTCATGCCCTCTATGCACCATGCCACCAAGATGTGGGAGAGTTCTTAAGAATTTATTATTATCTGTACTTTAAGAGTTCTTTATGGAGGGAGCATAATCACGGTGGACTGGGATGAGAGAAAGAACTGTGGGAGCAGAAACACAGAAGAAAAACAACTTCTTGACCACATGGTTCTATGGGGACATGATGGGGGATGTAGACTCTAAACTAGTGATTCCCAAAGTGGGTGCCACTGCCCCCTGGTGGGTGCTGCAGCAATCCAGGGAACGGTGATGGCCACAGGTGCATTTATCTTTCCTATTATTGTTATTCCTATTTACTCCCAGAGGAGCATAGGGCCGCAACCATCTCGTGCCAACGGACTCTGTTCTGGGCAACTTCCCCCAACTGGGCATATCTTTGCCAGGTCTGTTTTGGCCTTCCGACTTTCCTCCTCCCTGGTGGGTTCCATATTTTTTTTCATAGCGTCCTGACTGATGGGATACTGAATTGTTCTTTCGAAGTTTGTTGGCTTTTGCCAGCACATGTCATGGACTCTGTTGGAGAGCAATCTTCCAGACTAGGCGATCGTTGGTTTTGTTGGTTTAATGAGGTTGCAGTTTCTGTAGCAAGTGAGATTTTTACGGGGTGAGGTTGCTAGCCTTGCGCCCAACCCTCCTCCTTTTTCAGCCGGGCTTGGGACCGTCCTTGGCGGAGTTATCTTTCCTACTAATTGCTATTAAATTTTTTTAAAAATTAATTTCCAGGAGGCTAAGTAATAATAAGCCCAGGGACCTTGTTGTGTGTGAGCACTTCCATGAGACACTGTGTCTGTTATGGGTGGTTTTAGAGCAGTGGTTCCCACACTTTTTTGGCCTACCGCCCCCTTTCCAGAAAAAAGTATGGGAACCACAGCTAAACAGTCACTCTAGAGCAAATATCAATAATATGGAAATAGGTCTTGAACAATGACACATGTAAAACCCAGTGGAATTGCACTTCGGCTTCAGGAGGGGGGAGGGAAGAGGGGAGGGAAAGAACATGAATCATCTAACCATGGGGAAATATTCTTAATTAATTAATTAATTAAAATGTTCAAATAAAAAAAAAGTGGACTGGGATGGTCCATAGAGATCTCTAAGCATAGAAACCCTTCCCTTCCTCCAAGGAGAAAACTGTACTGCCCTTTTGTGGGTGACCCTTGGCTCATTCCTTTGTCTCAGGAAGTCACTAGAGAGCATTTTGAGGCTACTGAGTCTAGCCCCTTTCATTTGATGTTGAGTCCAATATAGAAATTAATTTTATACAGAGCTAGTCCAAGATATTAGCATTAGAGGGGGCAGCTGGGTAGCTCAGTGGATTGAGAGTCAGGCCTAGAGACGGGAGGTCCTAGGTTCAAATCTGACCTCAGCCACTTCCCAGCTGTGTGACCCTGGGCAAGTCACTCGACCCCCATTGCCTACCCTTACCACTCTTCCACCTATGAGTCAATACACAGAAGTTAAGGGATTAAAAATAAATGAATGAATGAATAAATAAATAAATGGATGAATGAATAAATGGGTGCGTGTATGTGTATATGAATAAACCAATTGATTAATAAATAAATAAATAAAAGATATTAGAATTAGAATACGAATACAGGTCTAACTGACTCCAGTTCCAGCACTCAGACAAGACTTCAGAGGCTGATGGAATTCTAGGTCTCTTGGAAGTGCTCACACACAACAAGGTCCCTGGGTTTATGGAGCTCACCGTCCATCAGAGCAACACATGAGTGCAGTGGAGAGCCCCCTCCCCCCTCCAGTGACCCTCCCCCTTTCACTCTTGTGTTCCATGCAGGTGGAGTATGACTCCTCCCACGGTGAACGCCTACTACTCACCCACCAAGAACGAGATCGTGTTCCCAGCTGGAATTCTGCAGGCTCCGTTCTACACCCGAACATCGCCCAAGTATGATGCTTCTACATTCTGTTCTTGCCCCTTTCAGCATCTTCTGTCCCCTCCTTCCCTGCAGGCAATCACCCAGAAAGCCTGTCTATACATACCTTGGGCCCTGGGCTGAGCTAAATGCAGATGACATAAAGAAAAAAGCAAACACAGGGCCCCTCACATTCTGATAAAGGTGGGGATGGGTGGAGGTAACGGGGACATAAAAGGGGACTCTACAGGATCCTTGCAGAAGAGATACGAGGGAAGATTAGCAGGGCAGGTCCTAGCAGCATTGGGGGGACTGGGCAAGGCTTCCTGCAGAAGGCAAGGCTGGATCTCTTGAAAGGAGCTGGGGAAGCAGGGATGGAGATGGAGATCCTTCCTGGATCAGCAGGGAGGGAAGGACTAGGTAAAAACATGCTCTTGGCCCAGTCTTCATACTGTGGCTAGAAATTCTACAACAATGATTCTACTGAGAAAGAAATGGCTCTACGCCTGCACCAGAACATAGGGCCCGAGTTGGCAGGCTGAGGCATAATTAGTATTTCCATTTAATGGAAAGAGCAGGGTTTGAATCCCAAATCCTAGTTAATTACTTTATCTCTTTGACCTTCAGTTTCCTCATCTATAAAATGGAGACAATGAATGGCACCTGCCTCAGTGGATCTTTGTGAAGAATTGGTTTTGTAGACACTAGAGAAATGGGAAAAAGTTGTTATTGGGTGTCACCATTGGGATTTCTCTAGAGGGCTTCAGAGGAAAGAGTTGATATCACAGAATCATAGATTTAGAGCTAAGAGGGTCTTGAGTGGCCAACAAGTCCATCCCCATCATTTATTGATAAAGAAATAGAGCCCCACAGAAGTTAAAATTGACTTGCTTGGGGGCAGCTGGGTAGCTCAGTGGATTGAGAGCCAAGCCTAGAGACGGAAGGTCCTAGGTTCAAATCCGGCCTCAGACACTTCCCAGCTGTGTGACCCTGGGCAAGTCACTTGACCCCCATTGCCCACCCTTACCAATCTTCCACCTATGAACCAATAGACAGAAGTTAAGGGTAAAAAAAAAAAATTGACTTGCTTAAGGTCACATCGCTAGGAAAGAGTCTGAGAGAGAGGGAAAAGGAGAAAAGAGAAATTGGGGAGAGAGAGAAGAGAGGAGGGGGGAAGAAGAGAGGGGAAT
>NW_025398576.1:0-2717 GCF_016433145.1 Gracilinanus agilis | reverse complement strand
AGAAAACTATAAGTAAATTAGGCAAACACAGAATAGTATACTTGTCAGATCTCTGGGAAAGGAAATATTTTAAAACCAAGCAAGAGTTAGAAAAAATTACAAAATGTAAAATAAATAATTTTGATTACATTAAATTAAAAAATTTTTGTACAAACAAAACCAACCCAACCAAAATCAGAATAGAATCAACAAATTGGGAAAAAATATTTTTAACAAAAAGTTCTGACAAAGGTCTAATTACTCAAATATATAAGAAGCTAAATCAATTGTAGAAAAAAATCAAGACATTCCCCAATTGATAAATGGGCAAGGGACATGAATAGGCAATTTTCAGATAAAGAAATCAAAAATATCAATAAGCACATAAAAAAGTGTTCTAAATCTCTTTTAATTAGATAACTGCAAATCAAAACAACTCTGAAGTACCACCTCACACCTAGCAGATTAGCTAACATGACAGCTAAGGAAAGTAATAAATGTTGGAGGTGATGTGGCAAAATTGGAACATTAATACCTTGCTAGTGGAGCTGTGAATTAATCCAATCATTCTGGATGGCAATTTGGAACTATGCCCAAAGGGCCCCAAAAGACTGTCTGCCCTTTGATCCAGTCATACCACTGCTGGGTTTATACCCCAAAGAGATCATTAGGAAAAAGACATGTACAAAAATGTTTATAGCCGTACTTTTTGTAGTGGCAAAAAACTGGAAAATGAGGATATTCCATTCAATTGGGGAATGGCTGAACAAATTGTAGTATTTGTTGGTGATGGAATACTATTGTGCTCCAAGGAATATTGAAATAGAGGAATTCCATGTGAACTGGAACAACCTCCAGGAATTGATGCAAAGTGAAAGAAGCAGAACCAAGAGAACATTGTACACAGAGACTGATACACTGTGTTATAATTGAATGTAGTGGACTCCTGTTATAACAGCAATGCAATGATCCAGGACAATTCTGAAGGACTTATGAAAAAGAATGGTATCCACATTCAGAGGAAAAACTATGGCAGTAGAAACACAGAAGAAAAACAACTACTTGATCATACAGATATGATTTGAGATGTAGACTACCCCAGTGCAACTATCAATAATATGGAAATATGTCTTGATCAAGGACACATGTAAAACCCAGTGGAAATGTATGTCAGCTGGTGGGGGGAAGGGAGAGGGGAGAAAAGAACATGAATCATGTAACCATGAAAAAATTTTCTAAAAAAATAAAATTTAAAAAAAAGATTATGAAGTGGCTGAACACTTTTGGCTGATTACAGTATATTTTGGCCTCAGAGTTCCGGAATTAGCCCTGTGTATTTTATTTTGGCGTCTCTTAAAAGGTAATTGGTGGATTCTTTCAAATTCTTCTTTTGTCTCTTGTTTGAACATATCAGGGAAATTTCCCTGATGATTTCTTTTAATGTGGTATCAAGGCTCTTTTTTTGTTTATGGTTTTCATGTTGACGATTCTTAGATGATCTCTCCTGGATCTATTTTCCAAGCCATTAATTTTGCCAGTGTGAATTTTTAGATTTTCTTCTATCTTTTTTTATTGATTCATTAGAAGTTCTTTTGGAGCCTGATGTCCTTTTACCTTTACATTTTGTGTTTAGATCATTTTCCTAGTTATTTCCACCACTACCCCCTACATTTCCCTAAGGTTCATCTCTGAACATGCTATTCCAGGCTATCAGAGTATATACTTCTCTTGTACTTGGGGTTAAGTTCAGCTGCCTTTGTTTCCCATGGTGTGTCTGTTAAGGAGGTACCTCTACTGACTTGCCCTGGAGCAGTTTGTATCGGTTTTGTCCAACTATATTAATCACCTCATATTACCAAGTCACCTGTTGTTCTGTGGGTCAGAGCCACAGTTCCAAGTTCTACCAGTTCTTGCAGATACTCTGTTGCCTGGCCTAATCTCTCTTCTTACCCTAGTGAAATGTGTTCCTCCTGCTTTCCTTTGTTTTGAAGCAATTTATTCTCTCTCTCTCTCTCTCTCTCTCTCTCCTGTGTGTGTGTGTGTGTGTGTGTGTGTCTGTGTGTGTCTGTGTGTGTAGGGATCAGAGAAGTCAAGCATGCCAATATATAGTTGTAATGGAATATAATTGAGCCATTAGAAATGACAAACCTCCACACAAAAATAACTTAAAAGACATATGAAATAACGCAAAGTGAAATGAGAAGAACAAAAACATTTTACACAGTAACAACAATAATGTATGATGATCTGAGGCAGCAAGGAAGCTCAATTGATTGAAAGCCAGGCCCAGAGATGAAAGGTCCTAGGTTCAAATCTATGTTACCACATCACTTAAACCCAATTGCCTAGCCCTTATCACTCTTCTGCCTTAGAACCAATACGCAATATTGATTCTAAGACAAAATATGAGTTCTTAAAGAATAATAATGGTGGTAATAATATATGATGATCAACTGTGAATGACTTAACCATTATCTGTTTTTGGCCTGGATCTAATTTCTTATTTATCCACCCCATGCAGCCCACTTCCTCCATCAATCCAATGTCTCTACTTAACCTTTAGAGCAATTTTGGACCTCACTTTCCCTTGAGCCATCTGTTGTCCCAATCATAAGATTTGTTTTATATGTTTTTTTTGGTTAAGATTGTTTTGTACTTGTTTATTTTTTCAGAAAGGAGATTGTTGTGAATTATGTCCTATTTTTCTGAATATTTAAATTTAAAACAATTTTTAAAAC
>NW_025398575.1:0-3604 GCF_016433145.1 Gracilinanus agilis | reverse complement strand
TATATATATAAAATACAATTATCACATTTATAAAATGGGGGTAAGAATACCTGTAGTACCTCCTCACAAATTTTTTTTTAATATTGCCAAAGCTTCTTGTTTTTATTTTGAAATTTTTATGTCACTTTATTTCAGTTAACAAGCATTTTTTTCTCCCTCCCACAACCCTTTACCATAAAGAGGGGGAAAGGGGGAAAAAAATAAGCATCATCATGAGAAACAACTATGGACCATATTGGCCAAGTCAAAAAATATGGTCTCATTATGCACCTTGAAACTATGAGATGTCTTTGTCAGAAAATAGGCAACAAGCTTCCTCATGGGTTCTCTGTAAGAGTGGTTGGTCACTACACTAAGATTAGAACTCTTAAGTCTTTCAAAATTTCTTGTCTTTATGATATTTTTGTTATTGTATATATTGCTCTCCCTCAATATGCTCACTTTACTTTGCATCAGCTTATACATGTCTTCCCAGATTTTTCTGAAACCATCTAATCATCTCTTTATTACTTATAGCACCATAGTGCTATAATATTCATATTCTATATGTAATATAGAACATATATAATATATGATAGATTATATAATATAATCATATTCATATATCATAATATTTTCAGATTTTCTCCAATTGTTAGATACCCTTAACTTCTGTCAAAGTTGTTCATAGAGTCACTTTCCTCTTTTCTTTATCTCTTTGGGGCTGTAAGGGTGAAAAAGGGGTTTTATGGGTTCAATATATTAAAGATGGTCACCAGAGGATTGAACTATTATCAATCCTCAATTAAGAATAATCTCAAATCAAAATTGACTTTTATGTAAATTTATTTACATGAGAAGAGAAAGAGGAAGTACAGAAATAAGAATCTATCCCACTGATTAGTCCAGGTAGATCTTAACCCTCAGCCAAGGGTTAAAGGGCCTGAGGCCCGGAGGTGAATGGAGCAAACTTCATTCACAGAGTCTATAAAAGGAAGTTTCTTAATAGAAGTTCAGGAAGATTCAGTCTTTAAACTCACCACGTGGAACAGTCTTGGTCACGAACCAGCAAAGCTCCCTCAGGTCCCCTTCACCAAACCAGCCGCCTCTCACTCACTCAACTCCCTCTTTTAAAGGGGTCACGTATGCGTCACTTCCAGTGCCTTCCCCTAGTCTGCGTGTCCAATCACAATAGGGGGTGGTCTGTTGATTCTGATTCGTTACTCACTCTAGCACACGTGGGTTATGGACCTCCCAGAATTGGAAGGTGCTCTCACCTTTGGCGATTAAATCTAAAGATGGGCTGTGTAGACTTAATCTAATTATCACAGGGCATAATCCTAGAAGTCAAAGTATATGAATAGTTTAGTGACTTTAGGGACACAGTTCCAAATTGCTTTCCATATCTGAACAACTCATAGCTTCCACTTGTATCAGTATACTGATTTCCCCAGAATTCATCTAATATTTGTCATTTTTCTTTTTTCTTACTTTTTTCACCTTTTCTCATCAATCCATTGGGTGAGGTCAAACTTCAGAATTGTTTCAGTTTTCATTTCTTAGTGATTTGGATTTTTCATATGCTTATAGATAGCTTGGATTTCTTCCTTTTAAAAATGCCTATACATGACTGATACAGAAATATGTTTTGCATGACAGCACATATATAATCTCTATCAAATTGCCTACCTTGCCAGTGTAGGGGGAAGGGGAAAAAAGGAAGGAGAGAATTTGGAACTCAAACTTTTAAAAATGGAATGTTAAAAATTATTCTTACATGTAATTGGAAAAATTAAATATAAAGATTTTCACTTGAAAAATAATTTTTTTAAAGTACCTGTTCAACTTTCTGGTTGGTAGCAGCCATTAAACAGGGTAAGGGTAAGCCAGGATGAGGGCCTACAAATACATCCAAAAACTATGGAAGAAAAGGAACCACATGTGGTTCCTCCTAAGGGTGTTCTACTATTAATACAGCCAGTAATCTGTCCTTCCACTGAGTCCTCCCAGCCCACCGGACCCAACTGTTTGCAGACTAGGATACAAGACCAAGCAAGGTTATGTCATTTACCATATTGATTATGTCAGCTACCATATTCAAGTTCACAATAGTAGGTGAAAGTGTCCAGTTCCCAAGGGGGCAGCCTATGGTGTCAAACAACTAAAGTTTGCCAGAAGTCTTCAGTTTATAGCAGAAGAGCATGCTGGCCACAACTATGGGGCCCTAAGAGTCTTGAACTCCTACTGAATGGGCAAAGATTCAACCTACAAATTCTTTGAGGTTATTCTTACTGACCAATTCCATAAAGCCATCAGATGAAACTCCAAAATTCAGTGGATCATCAATCCATGGCACATACACAGAGAGTTGCATAGTCTTAACTCAGTTGACTGTAGGAGCCTAGGTCTTGGAAGGGGTCACAAGTTCTACTATATCATTGGGGGATTTCATTCTGCTGCTTGAAGAAAGTGCAATATTCTCCAACTGTATAGATACCACTAATTGGTGTGCATTAATTTGTAAGCTTAATATTTAACAAACAAAATTTAAGACTGTAAAAAAGGTACTTGTTCATACCCTTTGACTATTTATAAATTGGAGAATGGCTCCTATTCTTACAAAATTTAATCAGTTCTAAAGAGACCAAAGAAACTTGTTGCAAAGATTTTTTTCCCAGTTAACTGCTGCCTTTCTAATTTAATCTGCATTCATTTTATTTATGCAAAAACTTTTAAATTTTATGTTAGTAAATTGCCCATTTATCTTTTGTGAACCTTTTTTTCTCTTGTATAGTCATGAATTTTTCCCTCATCTGTGATTTGAAAGATAATTTCTCCCATGATCCTCTAACATCATAAAATTTTTATGAAATTCACATAAGATAACATGTACAAAGTGTTTCAGAAACTTTACATTGCTGCCAAATCTTTCTAAACTATAATTCTGAACCTATGTGTTTCTTAACAATCTTTATTACCTCTTAATAAAGTCTAAATTCCATAGACTAATTAATAGGCAAAGTTCTCTAAAACCTGTCCTGTTTTTCTTGCCTTATGTTCCATCAATCCCCAATACTACAGCCAAACTAGAAAACCCCTTTTCCCTTCACACACACTTTGTAGTTTCCCATCCCCAAGCCCAAGCCTTTACTTGTTTCTTTTAACCCATATCTTCTATCTTAGAATCAATACTAAGTTTTGGTTTCAAGTCAGAACTATAGTAAGGGCTAGGCATTTGGGATTAAGTTATTTGTCCCGGGGTCACACAGCTAAGAAGTATCTCAGGACAGATTTGAACCCAGGACCTCCCATCTCCAAGTCTGGCTCTTTATCCACTGAGCCACCTAGCAGCCCCCATGTTTTTACTCTTACTGTTCCTTCTGTTTGGAATGCCTTCCTCCTTCTATTCACATACATGGTAGATATTTTTTTAATTTAAGATTACTTTATATTTATAATTTCTGGGAAAATGTGCACTTTTTACATGGACTCCTTGTGCCAAATTACCTGAACAGACAATGGATGTAAAGAGAACACTTCTAAGCTGTACTTGTCCTGCACTATCATAATCAAGGTAACACTTATCTTAGCCTGAAGAGTGTCTGGACTTGGAACCAAAAAGCAT
>NW_025398574.1:0-1153 GCF_016433145.1 Gracilinanus agilis | reverse complement strand
AGAGTGAGCTAGGGCCAGAAATAAGTGTATGTATATGAATTTTAGGATTGGCCCAGACCTATGATTCCATTTCTATAGGGAACTCCTGGTGGCAATGCTCTTAAATTGCAGATTAACAACTCTTCTGCAACTTACAGTCCTGGAGAGTTTTCCCTGTATACTGAGGGGTTTTTATGATCTGTCCAGCATTGCACAGTCACATTGTGCATTAATGTGTCACATTGCACAATGTGTATCAGTGTGTTAGAGAGGTCTTGAACTCAGATCTTCCTGATTCAGTGCAAAGCTTTCTATCCACTATGCAAAATGCTTGAAATTTTATCATATTAGGCAGTTCCCGGTGAAGAATTCTCTTTATGGTAAAGAACTACCCCTTACCAATGTAGCTGGCACCTCTGCAATTTATAATATTAGATAATTGCTTGAATACACCAAAAAGCTAAATGATTTGACCAGTTTGAACAGATACTACATGGAAGGCAGAACTTAAACATGGGTCTTAGTGGGTCCAAGGTCAACTTCTAGAACTAATACACTCATCTTTTTTGCCTAAAGTAAAGGAGTGACTCAAATGGTTGGCATTTCAGGACAGTAAAAGAGGGAAGATGGATCTATAAGGAAGTAAAGGATAAATTTGGACATGAATAGGGCCTCGCATCTCTTTTCAAATCACCCCCACCTACTCCCTTCAGGTACAGGTCTATTCCTGAATAAAGATGGAAGGTATAACTTACCTGCCTTTTCAATGGCTTTCATCTCTCAGACCTTACTCTTTTATCTTACTGATGCTATTTGGAAACATAAATGATATCTATCCTTTTCATCTTTTGTCAGCATAAGACTTTTCTCAGAGTTTAAATCACCTTGCTATGAGACTACACTCACCGATGTTTTTCTAATACAGTTTTTGCCTTGGTTTTTTATTATTTGTGAAGTGAGACAGGATTCAGATCCATACTTGGAGACTATATCCTCCCTAATAAAGAGCACTATTCTGGCTAAGAGGTCTTCTCCAGCCTATTCTTGTACAGGAAGCTTTATGGTTTTGTTTCCTTTCAAAAACAAATAGCCATCAAATATTTCATCTTCTGATTCTTGTAACTCCTAAGAATTTTATCATTATTAGGACAGTTAGAAGGAATATATATATATA
>NW_025398573.1:0-6249 GCF_016433145.1 Gracilinanus agilis | reverse complement strand
ATATGACCCTAGGCAAGTCACAACACCATTTGCCTACCCCTTATCATTCTTCTGCCTTGAAACCAGTATATAATGTTGATTCTAAGGAGGAAGGTAATGGTTTAAAGGGAAAAAAAAGTAAACTGGAAGAAAAACCATGAAAAATAAAATAAATTGCTATAGAAGTTAATAAGCTTCCCTACACTGTAATATATGGTTAAGCAATAAGCCTAAATTAGTATTTTCCTTTGGGGAGGAAACATCAAATGTTTGGGTTAGAAATGTAACCAAAGCATTATAATCTTGGAAAATATCTTAAGTGGAGAAAAGAGATTATTATAAAATTTGAGTTTTGCCCAAGGCATAAGAATAGCAGTCCCTGAAATAATTTGGCAAGAATGTTTACAGACATTAGCAAAGCACTTTTGTGCTGGTGAGATATCTAAAAAAAATTATGAATTTTTTTCAATATACTATACAGAAAAAGAGATGAAAGATTTTTTGCATTTATATAGAGTTGTTGTTTTAATTTTAAATATTAATAGAGGGCAGCTAGGTAGTACAGTGGACAGAGCACCAGGCCTGGAGTCAAGAGGACCAGGACTTAAATCTGGACTCAGACACTTCCTACTTTATGACCCTGGGCAAGTCACCCCATTTAACTAGCCTTTGCCTATCTGACTTAAAGTAATTACTAAGACAGAAGGTAAGGATTTAAAAAATGTCGTCATTGAAAAAAAGAAAAATTGTTCTTTATAATTGTGGACCACAGTTATATACAAGTATATCACATGCACTAAAAATGAGAATTGCCATTTGTTTTGGAGCCAGTGTTGAAAACTCAGTGTATGAAGTCAAAATTTGTTTCCAAGTATAAAACAAGATTACAAAGTTTTCAGAGGAAAAAATCCCCAAACTTTGTTGTTCATGAAATATTTAAGAAAAATGAAAATCATTTGGAGATTCTTAACTAGGAGATCTCTGAATTGAAGAAACAATTTGATAGCAATGTGGATAAAATGCCAAATGTAACCTGAATGTAATTTCAAGAATTAGAATTGGAGACACCAGAATAAAATTTCCTATACAAGTATAAAGCAAGTGATAGATCAGAAGAAGGTTCTACATTTCAGGAAAGACCAAACAAAGACTATTGAAAATCAATACATTCGTTATGTATTGCATGACAACACTGGTATAACTTGTATCAGACTCTTTTCTGGAGGTTGGGGGTGGGAGAAGATCCCAATTGCAAGATATCTGATAACAATTGTCAAAAATCATTTCTACGGGTAATTAAAAAAATTTTAAGTTAAAAAAAGGCTATTGCATAACTAAAAGGAAAAAAGAAAAATAAATAAATGTATTCCAGAATCAATAAGGAGAATTATTTGAAAAGATATTTCTGGGCTCAAACCAAAAACAGTTCCTAGAACTTTGGAAGACGCCAGTACAAATAACAATGATTTTGTTGCACACTGGGTATTCATCAGAAGTTCAAGTAGTTCCACTAACTATATTGCAACCAAAGAAAGAAAGAAAGAGAGACAGAGAAAGATAGAGAGAGAAAGCAAAGAGGAATAAAAATTCAAAAGATGAGAGAAGATTAAATACAACAACTCCATTTTAGATTGATATATATGTATATGTTACATAAACTGATATATATATGATATATATTTACATATATACTGTTGTAGAGAGAGTACAGAATGCATTGGGAATAGCTTAAGTTATCTAAAAGTATGAAATCATCATCATTGATAATAATATTGATATTATAATATTGATAGTAAATATTGATAGTAAAGCACATAGGAATTTAGAAATTAAGAGATTAAGAAATATTGTCAATTAGACTTACAATATGATTCACCCAGTAAATCTGAGAAGGGATTATTCAAATAACCAAACATAATTCTATAATAGTAAATGTATGAGATCTACTGGTATGCATTTACCTTTTGTATATTTTATAACATTTATTAAGATATATGTTATATCAATGGATCAAAAGTTGGTGTATATAGTGGATTTTGTATTTGTCATAGATTTGCTGATATAATGATATAATAATATAATTTATATCCACAGAGATGATCATTAATGAGAATATTTCCTTTTACCTGTCTGAAACAAAAAGAAACATGGCTTGTTCCTTTAATGTAAAATATGTTAATATTTGTGACATATTTTTGATAGTTAAATGAAGTTTCATATCTCTCCTATCTTGAAATGCTAATTTTAGAGAACTCTAAATTTTCACTTTGGGAAGAATATAAGGCATATTCTCTCTTTATAAGGATGAAAAGAGAATAAAGAGTATTTTTGTGTAAAAGATTTTATTAGTGGGGGGGCAGCTGGGTAGCTCAGTGGAGTGAGAGTCAGGCCTAGAGACAGGAGGTCCTAGGTTCAAACCCGGCCTCAGCCACTTCCCAGCTGTGTGACCCTGGGCAAGTCACTTGACCCCCATTGCCCACCCTTACCAATCTTCCACCTATGAGACAATACATCGAAGTACAAGGGTTTTAAAAAAAAAAGATTTTATTAATCAAAGGATATGAAATATTGTCCCTATAATGGATAATTTGATAGTTAATACAAGTAGGAAAAAAAGAACTTCGTTTTAAAATACTATAGTAAATGTATGAATAAACAGCTTTCAGATGGGATTTTGGATAGTTTTGGAGAGAAAATTATCTATGGTGTGGATCCGAGGAGTGGGTTCTCCTTATTAACAATGTAGAGCAATGCACATGTTATAAAGAGGCAGAGGAATAGTCTTTATTAAAAACTAGATAAATATGAGTATGAAGAAACACAGTTACAAGGGCACCAAAGAGACAAACTACCAAGTTGAGAACTTCTAAGGGCTAAAGCATGATGAGAATCTCTGCTAATTTGCATATGGACATTTTATGATTAAAGAACTAATTTATGATTAGAGAACCAAGTAAAACTAAGAAAGTAAGAAATCATATAAATATTTGGTGACGGAGATAGATTTTTAAAACAATATAAATTAGGAGGAATTTGAAGAGTTGTGACACTTTAAGTGAAAGGTGAGTCACTGAGAGTTAGGGGGTTCACTTTTTTATGTTTTCAGAAAGAGTAGAAGACATCATGTTGAACAATCACATGGGAAAAAGAAACTAAAAAGGGCTCAAGACTCAACAGGAGGACTGAAAACTTTTCCCTTCAGAGCTCCAAACAAATTATTCCTGATTGGTTGGGAGAGAATTGACCCTACTTGGAGGGTGCTTCAAAGATAATCCAGAATTTTATTACTCATTGCTGCCATCTCTGGTTTGAAAAGGAAAAGCAGCAACTTTGTAACTCCTGTATATGATATCCTGGTAACAGTAACCTCACCTGTGTTGCTCTAAAAGCTCAACTCTGATTGAATACCAGGATGTTTGAGTGAGTGTGTTGCTCTGAAAGAGGCAGTTTGATAAATCTGGCAGTTGTTTGTATTAAAAACACTACTGTTGTTCACATTAAAATCTGTTGCTTTCTAAATGCCCCTTTAAGGTAATGATTTAAACAAGAAGAGTAAGGGTCTTTTTTTAAACCTGTCTTTGAAAAAGGAGGAAAAGAATATTTCTCCAGCTGAAGAGAGTGGGAACATCAATAAATCAAATAGCAGGTGGAGAAGCAGTTTTGTGTGGTACTGATGTTCATGAATGAACCAAGAGCATGGAAATTTCTTTACTGTGTAGCTAAGAAAAACCTTAATTGTGGATAATGAGCTACTCTGAGCCTCTCTACAGAAGGCATGAAAAGACTAACTCATATTAGAGTTTGAGTTTGAGTGAAAAGGAAAAGATGCTGTAATCAACTGGTTAAAGGAGCCCGAGTCCATCCCCTTCCTGGTCACCATAAGGCTTTAAACACATGGTGAGTCATGATGCTTCTGGCTTTATTCTTCCTTTTTCTTAGGTGAAGTTACTGAACAAAGAATGACTGTGAGCTTCAAAAGGCCTGAGAAGCTGCTGCTACCAATGACAGGAGTCTCTTGCAGAAATTGTAGTAGCTGCTGTAGCATGAGTTGATTGAAACTCCAAAAGAACCTTGAGGAGTGTTATATTGAATCTCTGGGAGCCAGGAGTCCATACTGTTGATTGACAGGTGTATCCATTGGATATTGGAATGTTCCTAGAGGGCCGTGAGGACAGGGGAGAGAGCAGTTGACCCAGGGTGGTATAAAACACCCTGGCAGCCCTGGCTGAGGGTTCCTTTCTTTCCCTGAGACCTGAGATCTGTGGATCCTGGTTTTTTGGGATTGAGACTTGCTGGGCTCAACCTTTCAAGATCCTCCTGTCTTGTTCCTGATAACATCATCAACCTGTACCCAGACCATCATCCTCTGATTCTACTGCCCCTAGATATTAGGAAATCAATCATCTTAGTTATCTAGGTTTCCCAGGGCCTGGGAGGGATCCGGGAAATGGGCAGGAGAAGAAGAAGAGGGTGGAAAGGGGTGGATATCCTGAAGACTGATTAGGCACAACATCTAGTAGGAAAACAAAGAAGCTGAAACATCAAGCAGCCGTTTGCCTACTCTGGTTTGGTTGTGGCCAGGCTGGACCAGAGGATCTAACCATCCTGACTCATTACTTGCCTATAGTTCTAAGGGATTGTCATTACCAAATTTAGTTAGGGTTTCCCAATACCTCCATCCAATCCCAATACCCCATCTTTGTTAAATACAGTCAAAGCCTTTTAAAGTACCTTCCTGAAGTGGTTATTCATAGCTTCTTTGGGAAGGGAGATATGCAGTCGGAGACAAATCACTACCACGCTAATAGTGCCCATTTACACTATAAATCAACCCCAGGTGGGATCTAAAGGGATATCATCCATTGACCTGAAGGACCCTACCTGGGCACTGTTATATAGGAGGGAGGTGTCATATCATCTAGCTGGGCAAGCCTCAGTTGATCTTGCCCTAGCCACCTATCTGGGCTATCACTGTTGTCACATATTTACCAGTGGTAGTATCCAGTTTAGGTTACTCTCCCTCTCCGTCTACAACATCTTTCTTTTATTTTAGAACAGGAGTGGCCTAATGTTGAATCCACTCAGCAGCAAAAAAGCCATGTCTTTCAGGCAAGATTGTGTCCCTTCCAGCAGCTCTGCCATTCCCAGAAGTTTTTAGTTATATTATATATATGTACATATATATATATATATATAAGTTATATTAGTGAGGCGAATGATTACCAGCAGCCATACTAACTTAGACCCTACTCTTGCCCAGAAACCAAGGAAGTTATGAGAACAGCAGGGGCTTCCATCACCAATTCACTTTACTTGGATTATAGAAATTTGCTTTGAAAGGAAAAAGCAGGAAAGGGTTATAACACTGTTTGACTTCATGTAGGAGTCAGGATTATTAATCAGTTATGCAGCAACAATTACACTTTACACTTTACAGTACCTTGTCTTTTCTCAAGTGGTGGGTACCTGAATTCAAAACTCAAAAATGATATTAGTTGCAACCCCAAAAGCTTTTACCTTAAACAGCAAATTTCACCAATTGCAGCTTGGAGCTGAAAAATTCCCAAGATTTACATACACAATGAAAAGATTTTACTTCACAAGTCCTGATAATCAATATTTCTTTCCAATAAATTTCCAATCTTTTCTGAGTTTCAGTACTCACTGACAATGCTTGACCTGTTTGGCAATTCTTCCCAATTCATACAGAAAAAGGGTTAATGATTTTACTGGAAGTTAAATTTCCTCTAACATTATCTTGATTAATGATGGCTGGTATAACAGGATCTGAGGGGGTGGGTCACTAGACTTCTCTGATGGTTTCTCACTACCTTACCAGTTTGCAAAGAAAATATCTATTCTTTAACTTCTACCTTACTACAAATCAATTTGGACCAACATTATCCTCATATATGATATATCTTTTGTACATTATCATTACCAGTTTACTTTAAACTTTTAGTTTACAGTGCAAATCATATATCATTGCAAGTAAATATGATCATATTCTAACAAATTACTTTTAAACATAGGTTTACATTTAAACACATATTTTCAGTTTTTTAGAATCATGCTTGCACAAAGTACATGTTTTGGTAACACTCAATATATAACAATTTTGTCAAAAATTCAATACTTGTGATATGTTAATTGAAGAATAATCAGAGTCTTGGTGGTCTAAAATCATTGCTGAAATAGTTTTTTAATCTGCTTTGTTTGTTTAAAAATTTTGGAAATGATTACTGTACAATTTGAATTTGGTACAAAGAC
>NW_025398572.1:0-9022 GCF_016433145.1 Gracilinanus agilis | reverse complement strand
CACACACACACACACACACACACACACACACTGCCCTATACTCTGGACCAAGGGGCGGCTCAGGTAGTGTTCTCCAAGGCCTCTCACCTTGGCATGTTTCTCATATTTCAGGGCAGTACTTAGACCTGCTGCCTTAAGGACTCATGGAATCAAGGAGCTGGAAGAGACTTTGGGGATCCTCTGGAGAAAGTCAGCTGAGAGTAACAGCAGCGTGCCGTCCATTGGACAAACTGACTTTCCCTTGCAGGGATACCAGTATGGCACAGTGGTAAGGGCTTTGGCTTGAGAGTTAGAGAGGTGAAATTGAGTTGAGACTCGGGCACAAACTGCTTACTTGGGTAAGTGGTTGGCCAAAGAGAAGGCCCTGCCCTCAGGGAGTTTACAGTTTGGTAGGGTAACTCTTATTCCTTCATTCAAAAGACACCTATTAAAGGCCCATTGTGCACAATACACTGTGCTAGACGCTGGGGTAAATTAGAAAAAAAATTCTTGTCTTCAGGAAGCTTACAGTTCGGTAGATCCCATCATTCTATTACTATAGATCGAATCAGAAAGGACCTAAACCTGTGATTTCTTGGTATAGAGAACTTCTGCGTGAGGAAGCTCCCATTACCAGTACAGGTCATCATTTTCTCTGCAAATAATAATCTTAGAGAATTGTCTAAACTGAGACTTTAAGTGACTGACTTGCCCAACACAGCCAGGATGTGTCAAGGGAAGGATTTGAACCTAGGTCTTCTTGGCTCTGAGGCCAGCTCTTTCTATATACTATACCTGTGTTGGTGAATTTATGGCACATGTGACAAAGGGGCTGCTCTCCTCTCCAACTCTATTGCGCCTTAGGACATTTTTCATACTACTCACCCCTTTGCTCAGCAGCCCAATGGGAGCTCTTCCTTCTGCCCCTGTCTGGAGTAAGTGAGTGGCTCACACACGGCATGAGGGTTGTAGTTTGGGTATTCAGTCTCTAAAAGTTTCACCATCACTGTACTATACCATTCTGCCTCCTATAGATAAAATTAATGCCTAAAAAAGAGTTGTTTGTGTATCTGTGGGGAATATCAAATTGGAGTCAGGCTTGCATATTAGAGACAATCATGTAATAGCTCCTAGGTTTCATGCTTTGAACTTAAGTGTTTAATAAATGCTTTTTTCATTCATTCATTCATTCATTCATTCATTCATTCATTCATGTTTGGGCCTTTGGGAGTCCCATTCCTTGGGACCCACAAAATCACCAATTGGTGGTTCGTCAGAAATGAAGGATATTTGTTCTTTCTCTCTTCATTCCCAGAACATCTGAGAAATTCCCAGTCAACACCGTGTAGTGGAAAGAATATTGGATTTGAAGTCTGTCAGCCTGAGGCCCAACATCAGCTATGGATCATACTGCCTCTGTGACCTTGGGGAAGTCCCTTCCCTACTAGATGATCTCTAAGCTTCTTTCCAGCTCTAAATTTTATGTTCCTAAGATTTGGACTAGAAGACCTCCAAGGTTCCTTCTCCCTCTGATGCTGTGGACGAACCATGTCTACACAATGAACCAGTTGGTCTATTCATTGTGACTGAACTGAGGGCTTACTAGTAGATAAGAGGGAAGGGCGTTCAGTTGTTTGGTTAACTTGACCAGGTTGTATGGTTTTGTCTAAAAAGTCACACAGGCTTGGAGAGATGGGGCTTCCCAGGCTCTACCCACCCTGGGTGCTCACTTTCAAATCTGGAAGACATTTCTGAAGCAATAATGCCCCACAGAGAACCCTAGAGACCCAAGAGAAGGAATGAGGTCTCTTAAAGTACGTGCCTTATTCCCAGCCAGGGACTCATGTACTGGGAAAAAAGAGAACCTTCATCACTAAGTTGTTTGTCTTGAAATACCTACTCCTCCCCAACCCCCACCCCCCAGCTTCCTGGATATTTTTTCTCCATGTGCTTTTTTTTTTTGGCTTAGCAGGAATCGGGGGGGGGGGGGAATTGCTATCATCCGTGTGAATGTCTCAAGGAGGATTAGTCGTAAAGTAACAATTTCACAAAGTATATGTCTGCTGCTTGTCACTTTGCTGAATCTCTCTTGGATTACCCACCAGCATTACAGAAAATATCCTTTAAGATTAATCAACAAATTGACTGGTTCCGCTGGTATACAGGCCACTTGACTGGACAGCTGGTCCCAGGGTGAGGGAGAAATGCTGTAATTTGTATTTTCCAAGGGGCAATTGTTCAGACTTCTTTCTGGCTGTCACGGGGATAGCATTTCCACCCACTTTTTCTCCCTCCTAAGACACCGTGAGAGCAGGTCTATAACTGCCGTCCCACATTCCTCTGGAGTATGGCACCTGTTTTCATCCATTATAATCATTTTTTTAAAAAGGAAAGTTCATCCTGGGAGTGGCTGAGGCAGGCCCAGGCAGAACTCCCAGGGTTTAGGAAAGCCCCTTCCTCAGGGGCCAGCTTTAGCACGGGCTGCTGCCTACAGGGTGTATAATTTGGGGGGCCTCTATATGGTCCCAATTCTAATAAAAGAAAGGAACCAAAGTTACCTTTGTCCCCCGAAACCTTGCTAAAAGCACCACTTCTGCATAAGTCCCAGTTTTGGGCTGGGAAGATCTAGTCACTGGACCAATATCCCCCAAACACCGAAGTCCCTTAGGCTTGAGACTCGAAATACAACATCCCAAGCCGTCCTCATCACTCGGGAGTTCTGAACCCCAAAGACTCTGTAGAGATCATCTGAGGCCTTCTGCTTCCATTTTGCTAAAGAGGTGCCCTGTACCCCCTTGGGCATAAAGAGAAGCTATTGTCCTGGGCCTCTACCCAGACATGTGCCCATTTAGGCACTGGCTCCAAGGGAGCATCTTGGGTTCGAAATGTCTGTGTATCCCTGGTGCTGCGTAATGACTGGCTAGCTCAGACCCTCCAACACACAGCAGCGGGAGCTACCTAGCGCTTCGTTTCCTCTGGGTATTTTGTTCAAGATAAACTAAGAGTAGAAGGCAGGTGGGGTGGGGAGTGGGACACCTTGAAGCTTTCCTTTGACAATCATAGTGGCACCTGAGCCTCCCTTCCATTTTTCAGAGAAATGAATGCAAAGCAGTGGGACTCTTCTTGGAGTACCTTCTTTTCTTCCTGTCTCCTTGGCTCGGTTGCTTGGTATCTCCAGTGCGGTGCAGAGATCAAGCTGGTTTTGTCCAGAACCATCTAAGGTTGTGCCCAGCCAAGTGGAGGAGTGCTAAAGGGGGCAGCCAAGACTCAATAATCTACTAATCAGCTCTGGGATGACCACCTTGTGCCTAGAACTACTTTTCCCTAGCTGTGTGACCTTGGACAAGTCTCTTAACGTCTCTGAGCTTCCATTTTCTCATACGTCAAAAAGAAGGGGTAGGACCAGATGGCCTCTAAGGCCCCTTGGAGGTGGTATAGTGGAAGAGCCTTACATTTGGAGTCTTTAGAAAGACCTGAATTTGAATCCTACCTCACACATTTATTGGCTATATGATCCTGGGCATCTCTCAGCCTCATTTTCTCATCTGTAAAATTAGGATAATAATAGCACAGTTGTGGGGAGGATCCAATGAGATAATGTATATTAAGCGCTTTGCAAACCTTAAAGTATTAAAAAAGATATTGGCTATTATTGGTGTTATGATTACTAAAATTATTATGAGATCTCTAATTGCAGGAAGTGAGGAGAGGATAGCAAGCGTTTCTCAAGTGCCTGCTGTATACAGAGCACAGGACTGGGAATTAGAGGACACGGACAGTTTCCCAAGGAATGGGGTCTTTCTGCTGAATCAGAATGACCCCAGGCTGGAAGAGAGCTCACGGGGCCCCCAGTCCAACCTGTCCCTGAATGAGAATCCTCTCTCCAACCGAAACATAAAGGAAAATGGAAAGAAAATGGCAGCAGATGTGGCCAAGTGACATTTTCCGGGCTTTTCTCAAAGAAGAAATATGGGAAGGTACCTGGGCCCCTCCTTCACAGAGTTAGGCGACTATAGGTATTAGAACACTGTATACAGTGTCAGACTTTGCTAATACGCTGTTGTTTCAGACGTACTGATTTTGTGCCTGGTTTTTTTTTTTATTCTTTGTTCTAAAGGGACAGCTCTCTGGTGTCGAGAGGGATACACTGAGAAACGAAGGTGATTTAAAAGCAAAAGATATCAATACACATTTATTTTATTTAAAAAAAAAAACCCTCACCTTCTGCCTTACAATCGATACTGTGTAATTGCTCAGAGTCACATAGCTAGGAAGTGTCTGAGGCCACATTTGAACCTTCTCATCTCTAGGCCCTGGCTCTCAAACCACTAGGCAATGGGGGTTAAGTGACTCGTCCAGGGTCACACAGCTAGGAAGTGTCTGAGGCCACATTTGAACCCAGGACCTCCCTTCTCTGGGCCTGGCTCTCAATCCACTGAGCCACCCAGCTGCCCTCTTTTGGATACACTTCTAAATCATTTTACAACTTCACTGGGTTAAGTGACTTGCTCAGAGTCACATAGCTAGGAAGTATCTGAGGCTACATTTGAACTTTCTCATCTCTAGGCCCTGGCTCTCAAACCACTGAGCCACCCAGCTGCCCCCCAAATTAAATAAAGAATCCCCTCTGCCATATGCCCTATGTTAACTGCTCTCTGCTTAAGGATCTCTTGTGTTGGAGAGGGATTTGGCTAAAGGCTCAGGTCAGTGAGATAGACCCAGACGAGAAACAGCTCAGGTTCAAGGATCTCAAGTTTGATAATGGCTTAAGGGAAGCTGGGAGGACTGTTTTTCCATTCCCGGCGTAGCCCTTAGGAGGAAGTGTGACATAGCTTTGGCTTGGCTCCTCCAAGAGCTGAGTTCAAATTATGCTCAGTGCTTTGCAGACTTTAAAGAGCTATAGAAGTGTTATCCATTTTGATTGTTTTTGTTATTGTGATGATTATTGTTTAAATCTTGCCTCTGATACTGTGTGACCATGGGAAAATCACTTAACCTTTCTGATCTCGATTTCCTTCTCTGCAAAAAATAATACCTGTAGTAAGTACCCGTCTCACCCAGGTCTGGCACAGGGTTTGATGGAGATAATGATTCCCAAACTTGAGGGGACAGGGGCTGGAGACGGAGCCTGTGATTTTATTGGTGCAAAAATTCTCAGGAGAGGAAACATACTCTCTACTGGAGATTTTCAAGCACCACACAAATGCCTGCTAAAGAACATAACAAGATTTTTTTAACCCCTTACCTTTCATCTTAGAATCAATACTTTGCATCAGTTCTAAGGCAGAAGAGTAATATGGGCTAGGCACTGGGGGTGAAAGGACTCAACCAGGGTCACACAGCTAGGAAGTGTCTGAGGCCAGATTTGAACCCAGGACCTGGCTCTAGGCCTGGCTCTCCATCTAATGAGCTACCCAGCTGCCCCCTGTAACAAGATTCTGGTTATCTGGGACTGAGCTGGGTTGAAGAACGGAGGAGAAAGAAACCTTGGAAGAAAGGAAAAGGGTTCTCGATATTGCTAAGTAATAAAAGGAAGGTAGATTCCTTCATTTAACAGAGAATGAAACCGAGGAGCCGGGAAGAGAAGCGGCTTTGCCCAAGGCAGGCGCCCAAGTCTGGCCGTGTCCTCAAGGAGATTACAATCTCGTAGGAGCACAATAGTACGGCCCATGGAAGTGGGAGCCGGGTTTCCTTCTTCATTCCAACTCCCTGTTCTACGCTCTCCTAGGTTAACTTCTCTCAGCTTGAGAGGGGCCGATTATGGGTTTCATTTGGTCTTGGTACCCCTATCCCCAAGCCCAAGCAACCCCAGGGCTCTGCCTCTTCCCCGAGTCTGACTGCAAGAAGTTCCTACGTGGGAGAGCCCCATGGCCTGCTCCTCAGGGGATAGCAGCTGCCCACCGGATGCCATGGAGCCTGGAATGTCTTCGGCTCCCTCCGTGGCCAGCCAGCACGGTTAAAAGAAGCTTTGTTCCCCGAGGGTTTGGGAAACAAGGCCCCACTGTACGAGGCACAGTCCCATATATGTTTGCCTAGAAAAAAGACGTGGGGAAGCAGCCCAGTCACCAGAGGGAGACCTTGCTTGGAACTTGCTATTTGACTCTCTCAACAGGGGAATTTCCTCTCCTCTAAGGAGAATCGTAATTGAGTGGGTCCACCTAGCGTGGTGACTTCCACTCCAAAAAATGCCTTCAGATATTGTAGCCTGGATGGTTTTCAGCACACGTTCATAGCCCTCATTTCCCGCATCCCCCAAACGACAGATCAGGCAAGTCGAGTCACCCTCTCCGTTTCAGGAGAGCTCCAGTTGTTTAAAAGTGGAAATCCGCAGCTACAATCACTTAGAACATTGAGTCGGGTCCTTGGAACAAAGAATCCCAGACCTCAGAAGCCACCTAATCCAATCCTCTTATTTTCCAGAGGGGGAAACTGAGACCCAATGAGGTGGAGGGATTTGTCCAAGGTTGTTTGGCTAGTAGAGTCAGAAGGTCCAAGTCCCCTGTGCTCTTTTCCCTGTACCACATCCACCAGGCTGCCCCCGTCTCTTCGGCTTTGTTCGTGAGGACAGCATGTTGTTATTTAGTCGTTTTTTCAGTCATGTCCAACTCCTTGTGACTCCATTTGGGGTTTTCTTGGCAGAGATACTGGAATGGTTTTCCTTTTCCTCTGCCAGCTCATTTTACAGAGAAGAAAACTCAGGTAAACGGGGTTAAGTGACTAGCCCAGGGTCACGTGGCTAGGAAGTCTGAGGCCAGATTTGAACTTGGGAAGAGGAGTCTTTCAGATTCCAGGCCCAGACCTCTAGCCACTGCACCCCCAACCACCCTACTTTGTCAGAAGCTTTGCTCAAATCTATGGGGCTACTCTGATCGACTTGTCTCGTATCCCTGCCCCAGGAGGAAATGAGGCGAGCCTGGCATGGCACGTACTTGACAAAGTCTCTCTGGTCTTCCATGATTAGGCTGCATCGGGAAGGGGGCCAGGGGGCGAGGGTTCATTTTTTTACTACAACCTCTTCCCCTGTCTTCCAGGTTAGGCCCTCTCAGCTAGAGAGGGGGCCTATGGCTACTACGAGTAGCCTGTGTGGGCTCTAGATATTGTTCTGAAACTGCCATAAACCCCAGGCAGTGCCATCCCGTTAGACGGTCCTTAGGATAACGGGATGACAGACCTAGAGTTTGAAGGAACTTTAAAGGCTCTATAGATTGAGGTTGAGGGGAGGGCAGCCTGCATTGGGAGCCATTCTCCTCTCCCCTTGTTTTGCCCATTTTCCTTCAACCTTCATAGCTGATTCTAGGTACAAATTGAATAACGAGTAAGCCTTCTAGATTGCCGTTGGAACCCACAGGTTTAAGGCTCATTTCATGGATGTAAAAACTGAGGCTCGCAGAAGCTAAATGGCCTGCCCAAGGTAATAAATAACGAATAAATTAATGATAAATAATGTAAGTATTAGATAGACCTGGGACTGGAACTCGGGACTTCTGATTCCAAATCTTTCAGTATCCTAGGATCACAGATCAAGAGCTGGAAGGGACTTAGGAAGCCATCTAGTTATGCCCATTTATTTTCCAGATGAGAAAACTGAGGCCCTATGGCAGTTGAGTTACTTGACTAAGGTCATATAGTCAAGAAGGAACAGTGGTGGGATTTGAATTCCTGCTCCCTGACTCTAGGCTCAGCCCACTTTCCCCTGCACCAATGCTCTTGTTGTGGGCTCTCTTAATATTTCCTTCCTGATAGGGTTTTTTGGGGTCCTTTTCAGTTCAGCAGTTAATATTATTTTTTATATATGTGGGATTTGGAATTTGCTACTCAGTGATTAAAGGGCAGCACCAGGACTTGAATCTAGGCCTTCTGCCTCATGGTCTGATGTTCACCTGATTTCAGTGGGCTGCTGCCAGGGAAGAGGGTTGGGAAGAGGAGAATAAGCATTTAGATAACACCTACTATGTGTCAAGCATTTCACAAATATTATCTCATTTAAGTCTCACAACAACCCTACAAAGTAGATGCTATAATTATCCCCATTTTATGGTTGAGGAAACTGAGTCAAACTTGTCCAGGGTTCTACAGATTGTAAGTATCTAAGGCTGGATTTGTACTCGGGTCTTTCTGGCTCCAGGTCCTGTTCTCTATTCACTGAGTAGGAAGCCCCTATTAGCTTCACCTTTGGGAAGTGGTTTGAAAGCTGCCTAAAACCCAAACAAACCTCCCTTTGCCTTGATAATGCCTGAAATTCTAATATTAAAGCAGCGAAATGGTGCCGTGAATAGAATGCAATGCAGTGTTGGGAATCAAGAGGACCACGAGTGTGAGTTCGGACTCATTTATTAGCTGTGAGGACCCGTTCACAAGTAATCCTGAGGCTTTCAATTTCCTCTCTCCTAAGATGAGGACAATAACAGTCTCCTGCTTTCCAGGGTTCTAGTGAGGATTCAATTAACACACATAAAATGCTTTGCAAAACCTTAAAGTGGGCTAGAAATATTAGCTATTAGCACCACAAAGTTAAGTCTTGGGGCTCCTGAAGGCTTTTTGATATCCCAGAGCCCTCTGTGAGTTAGCCTAGACCCCTGGGAAGGGGGAAACCTTAAACTGAAGAGCCAAGCCCTAAGCAGGGATTAGTTGTCAGTTAGCTGGGACTGAGGTCCTGTGGGAAAGAGGAAGGCTGTGCTGGAGCTGGAGCACCACCAGGAGGTGGGAGATGGTGTCAGAAAGAGGAAAGTGAATGCAAAAGGACAGACAAGACAGCAAAGTCAGCTCTCACTCCCCATATGTAATCACTCATTTTCTCTCTCCCTTCTCTTTCTCCCTTCTCTCCTGTCTTTTTTTCTCCTTTTATTTTTTCTCCTCTCCTCTCTTTCCTCTCCTGTTATCTTCTCTCTTCTTCTTTACTCTTTCGTCACCTTTTTCCATCTCTTCTCCTCTTTTTATTTTCTCTCCCTTCTTTTCTCCCCCTTTATCTCCTCTTCTCTTTCCTCTCCTTTCTCCTTCTCTCCTTTTACTTTCTCTTCTCTTCTCCTCTTTCTTTTCTTTACTC
>NW_025398571.1:0-7398 GCF_016433145.1 Gracilinanus agilis | reverse complement strand
ATATATATATGTATGTATATATGTACATACACACACCTTGTGTGGCAATGTTTTTGTCACTGAAATGTAAAAGTGGAATATTAATACATTTCAGTTTAGTTCTGTAATGGCAGGAATTTTTTTAAAAAATTAAAAGATGAACTGGAGCTTTTTCCTTGTGAATAGAAACTGGATATTATGGTGCTTTGTGTGGGTTTTATTCCTATTATCTCTCTTCTGTTTGTGTTCTTCTCACCTGAATCACTGTGGGATCTGGAATCCCAGTTATTGAGGATTGGAATATAGAGCTCTTCCCTAAAAAAATTTAAAAAAAAATAAAACTACTAGTTGTCTCCTTGTACCCTTCCTGCTTTTCCATTGCCCTAGAGGATGACCTTCAACTTTAATTCTTTGGAGGCTGTAGTTCCATTACTCCTAGTGATGTAGTACCACCAGAAAGAACTTTGCTGCTTAAAAATAATAATGATAAAATTTCCAAAATAAAAAAAAACTTCATGTGATGGCACACTTGTATAATCCCAGCTCTCAAGAAGCTCTTTGTCAAATATCTTAAGTTCAGAAGTTCTAGGTAAGGCATTAATGTGATGAACCACCAGAAGTTGGGAGTCACCAAACAGTCTGACCAGGGAAAAACTGGTCCAGGTTGGAAATGGAATAGGTCAAAACTGCCTTTCTGATTACTTATGGGACACTATACTGAGAAGTCCCTATGCTGCTGAGTGAGATGAAGAGACCAAATGTTAAAAACTAAAAACCAAAAAGAAAAAAAATGGGCCTTGTTTTCAAGTTATAATCATTAAAAACACACTTTCCTAAAGAAAAGAGAAGCAATGTGAAAGAATGTTTTCAGGCTAATAAAAGCCTAAAGAAAAAAATAAGTAAAAGTAGAAGAGCCAAATATTGAAAATTATTATTGATGAACAGTGATCTAGGCCCCAGAATAATTGGGTGGGTCCTTTTGGATGGATTTACAAGAGAAGATAAAGGAAGGTCATATAGGAAGAGATGGCATGAATGGGCTGAAATCTGTATCACTGATGGGAGTGTCTTCACTGAGGAGATCGCTAATCCATTGAATACCAATTATGAATAAAGGATAGCTTTTTAAAGCCCTGGGCTCCTAAAGCAAAAACATTTAAACTAATTAACAGTGGAAATAGACTCTATTCCTTGGTTATTAGAAGTCATCTTATTCTTTTCCTAATGAAACCCACAAGTTTGCCTTCTGGAAAGTCATAAATAATACAGTCCCTACTGTCTGTCTCACACATGCAGCCACACAGATCATTGATCAGGGATTCATTAGCCTGCTTCTCTCTCCACTGCTACCAACTGGTGTCCCTGAACAAAGGAGCTATATCTCCCTGATGTAAAAGAAAATTAAAACTATAAAGCATTTAACTTTTGTAGGGTTATTTTTTATTAGGTATAGAGAAAGGGGTTCTTTCTCTCATTGAACAGAGACAAGAGCCCAAGCTCAGCCCTAGCCCAAAAAGCCTCTGGAAGACCTGCCCTCAAGAGGCAGAGCTACCCAAAAATCTACATCCTGCCTATATCAGCAGGAGAGTGGGGTGCTGGGAAATGTAGTTCTTGGACACAAAATTCCACTTACACATTCCCCCTATGATCATTTGGGAGTCTAGTTGCCCCAATGGATCATTTAAACATAACAAACTTAAAACTCCAAAGATTTTCAACTAAAGGTACATATAGCATTGTAGTCTCTAAGGGTAAATTACAACAATATGAGGACAAGAGGGAAAGAAAGTGAAAAAGAAGAAAACCAATTAGGAGATAGTCCCTTTTGGCATAAAAGTGTACATTCAAAATAAATGCATTCAACCTCCCCAAAGTTCAATTCAGCACATCCAAAAGTTCACTCAAGATCTTTTGGAGTAGCATGTGGTCTCTGCAGGTATCTTCAAGACACCTTCTGAAAGTAGTTCACTTTTCCAGATTCTGGAAGGTAGAAAGTCTCTTATTCTAAAATTACTCTCAAAAGAAATTAAAGTTTTCAAAATAGGATAAACACACACTGACCTCCTTCAAAGGAGAAATACTGCTTGCCCTGAAACTGGTACAGAGTCTTTTTGAAGTTCTATATGTTGTAATAGTTCTTATTTCCCTACTACTAATAATAGGAAATAAAGAGATAATAAAGCAAGAGTTAACTTCCAACAGTCTAGTCTATTTTAGAAGGAATATTTCTTCAGTTATGGATTGAACAGCCTCCTATCTTCCAAATTGACTCTGAACCATCAATAAATACTTGGGAGGGGGGACCAGTCAACAATTCCAAATCCACCTATTATCTCACCCATTGTTCTTTCCCCTGGAAAGAGCAAAGTAGATTTTGCCACATGCTTCACTAATATCTGGGCAATGTATATCAATAAAACTTGCCTGATCATTCTGATCTTCCTTTTAAAAAAGGAAAATGAAGTTAATTAGGTATAACTTGCTCATGATTAAGCTGGATTGATTCTATTATCACCACTTCTTTTGCTGGAGCTTCATTAACCTTCCCTTCAATAACATATTCAAAAACATTTTTTGGGAATTAGAGTAGTGCGCATTAGCCAGTAATTTGCAGATTTCACTTTCTTCCCCTTTTCTGAAGATGAGAACATCATTTGCTCTTCTCTAGTCTTGCAATATTTCCAACTTCTTCTGTCAAATTCAAAGTTGGGCAAGGAAGGAGTTAGAGGGAGAGGAAGTACTATCTTTATCCTCTAAACTTCTTGGCCACAAAAAGAAGTGTGTCCTCAGTCAAAACTAATGCAAGGAATACTTCAAGGCAAAGGAAGAGTTAGCTGCCCCTTTCTAGATAATGTTTACAACACCTGTTGTATTGGAGGAAAGATCCAATTGGCTACCCTAATTATAGCTTTAATGGTAATTGTATTCTAGGCTGTGACCTGGTATTTAGCTATGATAGAGAAATAATACTAACCAACTCCTGTTGGGAGGGGCAAGATTCCTTATGTTCCCCTACCTCCAATAAAATGGGGAGAAACAAATAGGCTGCAATTTTAAAATTTTGTTTTCTAAGCCCTAAAAACTAGAGAAGAGGTACAAAGAAAGAATTATATGGCCAAGAACAATTCAGGCTTCACACAAGCAAAACATAGTTTTAAGTACTACATCTCAAAGGTGCCTATGTTTGGGGAGCCAGAGTTCCAGTTGCTTTTCTAGGTTTGAGTTTAAAATTCCAAGACAAAGTGAAGCAGGACCCTCTGGGCCTTCTTTAGGATCATATCACCAAACAAAGTAATAATAAAACCAAACCTGTGGGTTTTGAAGAAGGGAGGATCTAGCCATTGCCTTTTCTCTCTTACTACTGCTATAAAGTTCACAGGGAATGGTTTCTCAAATAATTTTTCTTCCCTTGCTTTCTATAAGGCTTCTTTTTATTCAGGGGGAATAGTCTTCAAGTGAACACATTAGCAAAATTTGAAATAGAGACATGGAGCACAATTGTTGTGGAATATTAAATCCTCAATAATATATATTTGCTCTGTCAATTGTTTTTCTAAAAGCAAACTTTGTCTTCATTACAAAGGAAAGCTGGGCATCTGATGGGGAAATTTATCTAGAAATTATTGTTCATTTATTTTGTTTATACCTAACTCATGACTGCAATTGGGGTTTTCTTGGTAAAGATATTGAAGTGGTTTGCCATTTCCTTCTCCAGCTCATTTTACAGATGAGGAAACTGAGGCAAACAGGGTTAAGTGATTTGCCCATGATCATAGAGATAATAAGTATCTGAGGCTGGATTTGAACTTGGGTCTTCCTGATTCCAGGCCTGGCACTCTATCCACTGTAATTTAAATGAAAAATGAATTAATAAATATTTTAAAATAAAATTAAAGAAAGTAATGAATTTTTTAAAAAAAGGAAAATGAACTAGTCCTCCCTCCACTATCACCATCACTAACACTATCACTTTAATTTCAACCACTATGGCTAGAGACCAGCTAATCCATTTTACAGATTAAGAAACTGAAGTCCAAGAAGGTGAAGTGACTAGTCTGAGATTATACAGGTAACAAATGTCAGAGGCTGAGTTTACACTCAGATTCTTTGGCACAAGAGTAAGCACCATTTCCACTGTATCCTAATTGTCAATTTTTAAAATATTAAAGTATTTTAGATTTATTCATATCAATAATTATCATTCGAAAATCAATGTCCAAAAGAGACCCCCCCAATGCATAATTGAAATAAGAGATCCATTTTATCTTGTCCTAATTTCCTCATTCATTACATGAGCCTTTCATCCAAAAAGATGGTTCCTTTGAATTCACGTAACACAAGAAAAGGATGATAAGTCAAGGCAGGTTAATGATAATTCAGACCATTATAGCAAGGATTTAAGATACTTAAGTACAGACAAATATCTGCAGATTCTAGAAGTTTCCATAGTCCCACAGAACATCTCCAGCTGGGACCTTGATTCACATGATCTGGAAAAAAAATAAAAACACAAAGAAGAGGCCATGGGGCCCTCTGGTACTTGGAAGGAACTTGAATGTTTCCTCATTTTGAGAATTAGAGCTCAGATCCAGAAGAAAAAGGAAAACTTTGATTTCACATGGAAATCATTCAAACCATTTATCCAAAGCACACTGAGATGAACTAACCTCTTTCTTCAGACTTAGGCTCCAAATGTTGTGAGAGCCTTGAATAATAATCATAGAACAAAGGGAAGAGCCCTCTCTGGGCTCATATTAAATGGATAGGTCACAGTGCTCAGCATGACCGCACACATATTTTTCCATTTTCCTTATAATGAGCTACATGGTTAACAAAATGAAATAATGAAAAGTTTAAAAATAAGTAAATAAAAGTCATGAAGCCAAGAATCAACAAGAAAAATCAAAGAACTTTAAAAAAAATAGATGCATTGTTGTGTGAATTTTTAATCAGTCTTCCCTATTTTTCACCATACTTTTATGAATATATTACAGTGTAACAGAAGTCTATCTTTTCAAGTACCATTAATTTTTTTAAATTGCTGTCTATCTGAATGTTTGTGGAGGAGGGTGTTGATGGTTACTAAGTCTAGTATTATTTAAAAAGAAGTAAACTATTTTTAGCCAATCAAAAATGTTTATATAGTCTAATGCATCTTCTATTGCTCTAGAAATCTTTTAAATGCTGAATAGATCTGCTTCTTACAGTGAAAGTGTGTATGGGGTGTTCAGGAAGGACTAACATCTCTGGCGGGAGGACTGCCTGAGCCCTTCTCAGAGCTGCTTAATTGCTGTTGGTGTCTACTTTTCAGCCAACTCTCACCTGTGGCTCCAAGAAGCTATAGGATGCCCAGAAGCCACACCCCAGTAAAACCATCTTAGCAGATTGGCCAAACCAGGTTGAGGGTATCCTACAGACCTCAAACCTATCAGTGAGTTAGAGGAATGTCCACCTCCAGCATGCAAAAACTTTCCTTGGTGGAATGAGAGAAGGAGGTTAAGAACATTTCCAATGACCATGGAGATGGCTGAACCAAGTGTTATAAAGACTTTGAGTTTGGTGCAACATCAAAGATATTAAGATCATCCACTGCATCCAATGCCATCTCCAGTTGTCTTGACTTTTGTTCTGACAGTGGACTTTGATGACTCTGGAAGAGAGAGGGAGGCTGATGACTTTGTGCAACTCTTCCTCATTTAAATCCAATTCATGCGCAAGTCAAAACATTCCATAGTACCATTATTCTTCAGAAACAAAGAACAAACAATGGATATAGCTCTTATCTGCTAAGAGTATCAAATTAGATTAGAATTAGTATGAAATAGTAGAAACTATACCAGCCTTGAATGCAGAAAATTTGGCTTCTAGTCATGGCTGTGTAAACTTGTACAAATTGTTTGATTGCTTAAAACTTCAATTTAATTTCTTCAACTATAACAAGGAGTCTTTTATGGGTAAGTATTAAACACTGTATTTACTGGGTTTAGAAAAAGGGGGAAAGGAGGACTGCTTAGAAAAAGGTGGAAAAGGTATAACTGACTAAAAACAAATACTAATGGGGAATCACCTTTATACCACAAACACGGGGCTTAGGGAAATGAGTAACACCTATATGGAGGAATGGCAGTTAAATCAGTTAAGTAGAGAGCCAGACCCCAGTCAGCTGGGTAATTACAATAAACCCTAATATAACTTAACTAAGGTATTTCTAGGCTTAAAGAGAATAGACAAGAAGCAGGAAACAATAATTTATTGAAGTAAAGAAGTTAGGGAGATGGGTAAACAGGGATTTCCTTAACTGGAGTTAACTCTGGATCAGAAACAAGGGAAATGGTTCACTACTCTAAAACCCTAACACTAACTAGATCCAAGCAGTTTGGGGTCTCACTCCTTGGGTCTTTGTCCCTCCAGCAGTGATCTCAGATGTCCTAAGGTCCCAGATGAAAAGCAACCAGTAATTCCAAAAGGGTCTCCAACCAAGAGCTGTCCACACTTGGAAGTCCACCTTCCAAATTGCAAACCAAGCTCCAGGCCACACGGTAGATGGAATGGTATTTTAGGAGTACAGACACACCTGCTTCCTCTCCAGGGGCAGCAACCAACAGACCCAGACCCTTGAGTCTCACCTGGAGAGTTCCAAGGCTCCCAGAATGTTCTGCTCATCCATCCTGCTTTGCACAGCTTTTCTCTATCTATACTTAAAAACACTATTTCCATATTACAAGTCCTAACAGATTCATTGCCCGACTCCTAAGATTTTTAAGAGAATAAAATAAAATGATTAATGTAGAACTGGAAAGATAGAGAGAGAACATTTATAAGGTATTCTAAGGCTCACAAAGCATTTGTCTTACCCATATCTTCCAAGATGGGTATTATTAGTATTAATAGTGTCATTTTACAGAAAAGGAAACTGATTGTGAAAGAATAAGTGAAATATCCAAAGTCGCATAAATAAGCTAGAGAAAAAGGTAAAATAACATATAAGAAAAAGCTTTGAAAACTGTTATTTTATTCATGTGAGTAGATATGGATAAACCTAAAAGGAACTATTAAAATTAATTATTTTGACATATAAACCATATCTTTTGTAGCTGTTTATTAGTATTGCATCCAAGAACTCAAGACTTCCTTACATGGAACTCAAGGAAACAACTTCAGGTTTAAGTCACTTTGTGCAATAGCATATATTTATATTTTATTTATATTATTATGTATATATTTATAGTTTATATATTTTATGTATTACACAATACATAAAATATATTTTATTAAAACTTAGGTCACAAACCCTAATTGACACTGGGCAAGTCACTTAACCCCCATTGGCTAGCCCTTCTATATATAATAATAATGATAATAATATATTATTATTTATTATATTTTGTATATATATAATATTATATAATTATATAATAC
>NW_025398570.1:0-3302 GCF_016433145.1 Gracilinanus agilis | reverse complement strand
AAGGAAGGAAAGAAAGAAAAGAAAAGAAAGAGAAAGAGAAAAAAAAGAAAGTTGACCTATTTAATTAAGTGCCTTCCAAAGCAGGAGGCAGGGAGGTGATGGTGGATGGAATCAGGAAGACCTTGGCTCTGTTCTGCTGTGATGTGTCTCTGGCTAAGTCACTTCACTTCACTTCTTAGTAGATCAGTAACTCCCAAAGCCTATGTTAAAGTCAAGTTATCAATCTACACTGGTGGAGGAAATTTCCATACCAAGAGACTCCCAACCAGATGAAATTTTAGGTCTGGATTCAGCACTACAAAATGTTCCAGGCAAAAACAAAATAAAACAGCCTCAAACCCCTGCCCTGGAGGAGCTTATGTTCCTTTGGGCGATGAATGGAGTGGAAAAGCGACTATTTGCATGGTCATTTGAGAAGGAAAAGAGCACCCACAGCTGAGCCTTGAAGGAAGGAGGGCTTGTAAGTGGTGGACAAGTAAAAGAGCCATCCCAGGGGTGTGGGCAGCCAAAGCAAAAGATGAGAAATGTCTCTGCTGCCCACATCAGGGCAGACCTTGCAAACCTGTTTGGCTGGGACATTGAGCACAAGGAATGCAGTGTGTGGGATGTAGGGAGGGGATTCTTCAAGACTTTAATGCTGTTGACAGTTTTTCATTAATATTGTTTGGTTTTTAGTCATTTTTTTGTTCATGTCAACTCTTCATGACTCTATTTGAGGTTTTCTTGGCATAGATACTAGAGTAAGTTTGCTATTTCCTTCTCCAGCTTATTTTACAAATGAAGAAACTGAGGCAAATGGGGTTAAGTGGCTTGTCCAGGGTCCCACAGCCACTAAATGTCTGAGGCCAGATTTGAACCCAGGTTTTCCTGACCCAGCACTCTATCTGCTACACTGCCTGGCTGCCCCTACTGTTGTAATACATTAAGTAACCTGGAACCACTGAAGTTTCTTGGGCAGGGGATCCTTCCTGGGGTCAGTCTTGTGCTGTAGGAACCTTATTTTGCTGCTACATTGGAAGCTGAATTGCTGAAGCATTGAAAGGAGAGCCTGGAAGCTGAGAGTCCTGTTGGAAAGTTATTGTAGTAGTCTAGAGCAGTGATGGCGAACCTTTTAGAGACCGAGTGCCCAAACTGCACCCTCATGCCACATGTGAGCCGCTCCCTTACCCCAGACGGGAGAGGGTGGAAGTGCTCCCACTGGCTGCTGGGCAGAGGGGTGGGTGATGGGAGAAAGGTCCTCAGGGGCGCTTAAGAGAGGGGGAAGGGAGCAGCCCCCTCCAGCATGTGTGCCATACGTTCACCACCGTGGGTCTAGGGGATGATGAATACTTGAACTCAGATGGTAATGGGAGGAGTGCTGGGAAGAGGCCAGATGCATGGTCACAGGGCCATTGGGGCAAAGGCATAGAGTTGGAAGGGACCTTGGAAGCAACACAACCGAGGCAGCCCAGGTCCTCTTCCGCTGGCCCCCTTCTGAGCTGGTGACAGTGGAGTAATGGGTTTGGCGAGCCCACGGTGCAAGTCTGCAGGGATCTGGATGAATGGCTCGGGGATCCGTTTTCTAGGAAGGCGAATGAGTTCTGCAGGGCTCCTACAGCATTTGAGGGGCCTTCAGACAGAGCAGCTGCAGGGGGCACTCGGGAAGTCGGTGATATCAGATTAGAAGGCAGGAGCAAGTCTGTGACTGGCCATTTGTGGGAGGGGAAATGGCCTAAGGAAAAGGAAGTTTACTAACATTACAGCGGGGCTCCCAAGGACAGGCAGGGAGGGTTTCAGGGACAAGACTGAATCTTGTGTTGTCCTTCCTCCCAAAATGGAACAGAAACTCCTGGAGGGCAGAGAACCCGCGGTGAGTGCGACCATCCTACAAATTACAGTGATCCGGGGTCTCGGCCAGCATGCGTCAGAGGCAGGATCTGAACCCAGGTCTTCCTGTCTCCAAGGCGATTTCTCTATCCACCCCAACGTGCTGCCTTCTCTGGGATGCCCCAGCTTTCCTGCCATGGCCCTGGAGTCTCTAATTCCTTCTCCCCCTCCTCTGAGCTCTGGAGATGCTGGTTCTGTCTGATCACACTCTCCAGCCACAGGCTGCTACTGTCTAGGAAAGCCCCAGGCAACGGTCATGGTCTGGGACCTCCAGAAGGAAGAAGCTTCCTGGCTTTTCTGAAAAGTAGGTAAAAAATTAAACATCGAGCCCCACTTACAAACACAAAACCAGGGGGCAGCTGGGTGGCTCAGTGGCTAGAGAGCCAGGCCTAGAGACGGGAGGTCCTGGGTTCAAATCTGACCTCAGACACTTCCCAGCTGTGTGACCCTGGGCAAGTCACTTGGCCCCCACTGCCTACCCTTACCACTCTTCTGCCTTGGAGCCAATACACAGTTACTGATTCTAAGACAGAAGGTGAGGGTTAAAAACAACAACATCAACAACAACAACAAAAAAAACATGAAACCATTCAGCATATAATCAGGCAGTTTTAAAAAAATTGTCTGAGGGAGGTTTTGAACTCAGAGCCTCCTGTGATTCCAGGTCCAATACTCTTCTTAGCCATTGTACTGGCTGGCAGGAAATGTGTTTGTGCGTGGAGGGGTGGGAAGGGGGAAACAGTGTAAACAAAGGCTCTTTCCCTTGGGGTAGAGGGAAGACACCCAAACTTGACAGGTGACTGCCTCCCCTACCCCAGCATAAGCAGGCTGTCTCAAGGCTGCCCACTCATGACCCCATTGGGGGTTTTCTTGGCAGGCGCTGGACAGGTTTGTTGTTTCCTTCTCCAGCTCATTTTATAGACGAGGAAACTGAGGCCAACAGAGTGAGATGACTTGCCCAGGGTCACTCGGCTAGGAAGTATCTGAGGCCGGATGTGAACTCAGGAAGGAGTCTCTGCTCTAGTGGTTGCCCTGACAGTAGACCTCAGTGACATCTGAGGCTTCATCTATCTTGTTTCTGATATTTCCCACCCGTCTGACCAATTGGGCAAATGATTGCCTCTCTCTGGGCCTCAGTTTCCCTTTCTGTAAAGGGAGGTCGGACTAGAGGATCCCATAGGAAACGTCCGGCTCGAAATCTCTGGCCTGTTTTCCCACATGCCCAAATGGGGTCATTTTCTGTCCAGCCTCCCCGCCGGGGCGGCTTCCAGGGAAGATCCCAGCTCTGGGGCAGCTTCTTCCAGAGGCGCCTCCTTCCGCTCTTCAGAGGCAGGGAAGAGCCCCAGCCCTGCCCCCACGCCAGGCGGTGGGAAAGCAGGCTCTCCGGGGGACGGAGAGGGGGCGAGGGAGGGGGCAGCAGAGAGGAGGGGGCCGGC
>NW_025398569.1:0-8229 GCF_016433145.1 Gracilinanus agilis | reverse complement strand
AAAAAAAAAAAGTTGATTAGAAGAGACAGCTGGGTGGCTCAGGGGATTGAGAGAGACGGGTAGTCCAGGAATCAGATCTAGCCTCAGATACTTCCTCATTGACTTCTTCATGACCCTGGACAAGTCACTTAACCCCCCTCCCCTTGCCTCGCCCTTACCACTCTTCTGCCTTGGAACCAGTACATAGTATTGATTCTAAGATGGAAGGTAAAGATTAAAAAAAATTTTTGATTGGATTTCCTGCAATTTCATACCTTTGGAGTTTATTGTGTTTGCCTTTGGTGGATTTTGTTTGCTTGTCTTAAGCATCATATTTGCTAATTACAGTGTGGAATTCATTCATTCATTTATTCATTAAACACCAACTATGTGCAAGCCACTGACTGGATGCTGGGAATACAAAAACAAAATGAAAAATAGAACCAGACCTCAAATAGCTTTTATTCTATTGAATGATGGAATGATTATAAGCCATTATGTTGTCGTCCTTAAGCAAACAAAACTGGCTATTTTTTCCCCATTCCAACTACCATTTATCTGCTAAAATAAGATCCATATGAAAAGACTATGAGTATTGAGAAAAGAATAACATATAAGGATCTTAAACCTTATAGCCAAAAGGGAGCTTGAAGACCATTTAACCTAATACTTTCTTTTTACAGATGAGAAAACTGAGATCCAAGACACTAAGTGCTATAGGATAATGAGGTGGCACAATGGATAGAATACAGAGTCTGAATTCAGGAAGATCAGAGTTCAAATTCAGCCTCAGATACTCCTAGCTGTATGTCCTATGGCAAGTCACTTAACCCTGTTGCCTCAGTTTCCTTATCTGTAAAATAAACTGGAAAAGAATGCTAGAACTCAAGAAAATAGTAACAGAAAGCTAACCAAAAGTTATAAGCAGAAAGCTTCTCTATTCCATTGGAGGAGGGAACAGTAGGCATTGCATATTGGGATCCCACCTGGAAGCAAACCCAAGGCAGTGTGATTTACCTTTGGTATACATAGCTGTGGCAAGGCGAAGAATAAGGAGGTAGGGTGTACCCACAAGAATGCAAAGTTTTCTTGGCAACAAACCAGTTTGCCCAACCTCAAAGAGTCGATTCACATCAGGGAAATTTCAGGACCTAGATGGGGTTCCTGTAAGTGCTTGACCAACTTCAGTGACCATTCAGACTGGTTGGTTTGGGTCATTTGGACAACAGCAGATTGCCAGCTGCAAAGTTCCCTCGGAACATATGAGTGCCAGGGACTGTTGCTATGCCAAGCTCACAGTGCATCTTGATTGAGTGGGATATGTTCAGCTGCTAGGTCTGGACCTGAAGAACATGTCAATTCAGGAAAAAATGAGAGGCATTTGCAATGGGTTAATTTGGGGATCCTGACATTCCTGACAAGGAAATGGCAAATCACTCTAGTGTCTCTGCCAAGAAAACCCCAAAAGGGATCACAGTCGGACACGACTAAAACAACTGAACAACCAACGTGCACACCAGTACGTATACGCTGACAAAAAAGAATGGTGAGGGTTTGGATCTATACTGTCATTGGTATAGGGAACTCCCATATGAGGGGACTCCCTTCTACTAATATGGTTAGTCTGGTACCTTCTCTTTAACTTAGGGAAACACCTAGACTACTATTTAAGGGACTTGCCCAAGATCCCACAGTCAGTATGTCAGAAGCAAGACAAACTCTGGTCTTATTTTAAGACCATCCCTCTATCTTCTCCATCACACCACTTCTCTGAAAAAATAATTATGTAAAATTATCTTTTAAAAATACACAAAGGATCTCAATCCCATGGAGAGCCTGCACAGTATTTGACCCACATGAAGGGTTCTAAGTCTGCTTCTAGGAATACAGATCAATGTGTACTGGAAGGACCCTGCCCCTGCTTTGGTATTCTGTGACTGTTTAAATTTATCTTTGTCCTGATGAAAAGCTTTTTTGGTGGTTACTGAGATGGAACTGAGCATGCATGCAAAAGGTATAAATAGATGGAAGCTTTCTCTTCCCTGGCAGCTTGCAAAGCAAGAACTGCTCTAAGACTCCAGATGAGGAGAGACAGCAAGTTCTGATGCAAGCTGCTGCTCTCCTCCCAAGCTCATGAGGTTGAGAATGTACAGTGTTGCTGTTTTTCCTTTTTGCTGTTGAATTTCTTCTTCTTGGATCCTAGATTAATGAGTATTAGAGATAGAATAATGTTATGAACTTCAGAAGAAACAGCAGATATCAAGTTATTGAAGACGAGAGCCACAGCTGGCAAGAAGGACAACCTAGAACAGTCCTGAGAAGTGAACTTGGTTGGAGGAATGCTTTATAGTTTCACTTTGGTCTCTTCAGGAAATGAAGGGGAAAGACAAGAATGCACCCCAATTTGGGAGGATTTTTTTGCACTTCAGTTCTTGCTCTGTGAATATGCCTTATAAAAGTTAATAGATAATTAGTTAATGGTATCAAAGATCTCTATCAAAAGGCAAATTTATATTAAGATGTTAGTCGCTCATTAAATGATATTGGATAAACATTGACTGGCAATCATATTGATGGGGGAAATATATCAGTTGGGATCTCAAGAATTATACTAGAGAAAGATATCCCAGAACCCCTTAGGGTTGCTCTGAAAGGAGAAATAACCTTTATCTGGGAACCCAACCTAACAGTGCAAATAAAGTAGTTTCCAGAGCCAATATAGATGCTACAAATAAAGTCTTTGTGAAAGCTTTTAAAAATCAGAATCATGCAATTGGAAGGGAATTCAGCAAGAGTTCTGTCAATCCCAACTGGCAGTCATTCAAACTCTGTTTGAAGATTTCCAGTAAAAGTGGAAAGGAGGCATTTTTTTGGAATTAAAAAATAAAGATGTTTAATTTCTTTTCATCAGTCCTGCTTTCTTTTTCTTTGTCCCTTTTATTGTGATCTATTTTAATGCTTTGTTATAGACAGTTAGGCTGTATATGAGCCTGGTATTTCTTTGGCCTCACTGCAAATGTGTTTCTCGTTTTTTATTCCACTTTATCCAGAATGCAGGTCTAATGCAGATCTCCTACTCCTTTGTTCTATTCCATATATTCTACCCTAAAATTCTTAGTTTCTACCAGGACTCTTCCTCATTGCCATCCAGTTAATACTCTCCTTCATCCATCTTCCACACAACTGCTAAAATCATTCCCTAAAACACAGTCTGGCCAATATCACTTCTCCACTGAAGAACTGTCCATGGCCCGCAATACAAACTCCTCTGCCTTAGCATTTAATGCCTTTTACAATCTGGCTCCAATTTACCAGTCAAGACTATTTCTAACTACTTTCCTTCATGAAATCTACATCCCAGACAAACTGGCCTATTTATAGTCTCTAAATTTGGTGGCCCATCTCTTATCTCCAGGCTTTTGTAAAGGATGCCCCTACCCATGCCAGAAATGTACTTCTTCCTCATCTTTTAGCTTCTCCTCCTCATTTTCAGCTACCTTCAAGGCTCAACTCAGTGTGCCACTTCTGAGAATCTTCTCCTTATTTCTCTAAGAGCATTCTTTCCAGCGCTTAGTATAGTGCCTGGCACATAGTAGGTGCTTACTAATGTTTATTGATTGATTTCCCTACTCAAATGATGTTGTATTTAATTTTCTGATTACACATTGTATCTAACCAATGGGATGGACATTCTCTGAAGGCAAGGACTGGTTTTTAGTTTTTGTCTTTTTATACAGTTAATGAGGTGCCATGCACATAGTAGACAATTAATAAATGTGTGTTGGATTGAATTAAGTCTTGATGGATCCTATAGAGCAGTGGTTCCCAAACTTTTTTGGCCTACCGCCCCCTTTCCAGAAAAATATTACTTAGCCCCCTGGAAATTAATTTTTTTTATTTTAATAGCAATTAATAGGAAAGATAAATTCACCTGTGGCCATCACCGATCCCTGGATTGCTGCAGCACCCACCAGAGGGTGGTGGCACCCACTTTGGGAATCACTGCTATAGAGGATCGAGCTTTTCCTGCTCCCAGTAACATTTTACAGAATTTTCCTATTTACTTGAAATAATAATAATGATGACAGCTGACATTTATATAACCCTTACTGTGTGCCAGGAACACTCTAAGCACTTTACAATTTTTATCTCTTTTGATGCTCACAACAACCCTGGAAGGTATTTGCTATCATTGTTGTTCAGTTGTTTCAGACCCAAACGGAATCAATCATAAAGAATCCCTCTCTTCCTTTAAAATGTGACTTTAAAAAGGCACCAGCACCATCCTTTGCAGGAAGCCTTTCCTGATCCCAATTGCTAGCACTCTCACTCCCAAACTACTTTTATATTTACCTCCTTTTTAGATTTGTATCTATTCACTTTATATTTATATTGTATATATTTGTATGTGTACTTATTGTCTCCCACATTAGAATGTAAACTTATTATGAATGGGGGGATTTTTTTAATTCTTTGTACTTGTATAGTCAGTGGTGGAGTATATAATAGGCCCTTAATAAATAAAGTTGGTACATTAGTTGGCCTCTTTCATGAGTAAGAGATTGGTACACTAACTGCTTTCAGGGCAATTTCCTTAATGAAGCAGACACCTGTCATCTCTATTGTGGCCCGGGTTCCTCTGGGCTGAGTCCAAGGAGTAAATTGTAAAATCAATCATTCAATCACAGTGTCACATAAATGTATCACAAAATTGACTCATTTTATCCCCTTCAGAACTGGAAAAATCTGCAAAAATAGAGCTGAAGCCTCATTTCCCATTTAGAGTCTCACCTTCTACTCCACCACTTAAAAGGAAACACATCATTATTACAGATTAGGATATTTTTTACTGAAATTGCAAATAATTATGATACTAGAGTCCCAAGAGATCCCTCATTCAGGTAAAGGGTTGGTCGTCTCCATGTCCAGTAGTAGTCACCATCTTACTGATGGCTGAGTATACATAGTTTTCCCAAAAAGCTCTCACTCCTCTTCATACCATACTCATTACGTGTGGAAATACCCTATCTCAGTACACTCTGGGGGCTCATTAAAACAGTTCTTCAGAAAATTCACAATCAGAAATATCTTAATCTTTTCCCAGGGACAAGCTCACACCCAGCCCTTCCATCTTTTGCCTTCTTCTCTGAATGAGCTCAAACAGTACGCTGCCTCTGACCCCTGGATGACTGAGAGAAATGAGAGGAGGAGGAAGAGGAGGAGAGAAGGAAAGGGAAAGAATTCTCCTATTGTTTTTTTTCTCTTTTAAAATTTTTTATTGATATATATTATTTTTCTATCACTTTAATTTTCAAATATATCCCCCTCTTTCTCCTCTCACGCTCAGAGAGCCATCTCTTAGAACAAAGAATAACAAAGAGAAAAATAAAGCCCAACCAACCCATCAATTAAGTCAGGCAACATGAGCAGTGTTCCATCTCCATAATACCCCATTTTTGGGGGGAAAAAATGGAAGGAGATGCACTTTCATCTCTTCTTTGGAGGCTAACTTGATCATTATAATTTTATCATTCAGTTTGGATTTTTGTTGATTTTTGTTTGATTTTGTTGTTGTTGTCACCCTTTCCATTCATGTTTTTTCCATGTATACATGTTGCATTTGTCATAATGTTCTCCTGCTTCTTCTTACTTCACATTGCAGCTTTTTCACTTAAGTCTTTTTAGGTCTTCCTATAAGACAAACTTACCCTCTGTCTTACAATCAATACTGTGTATTGGTTCCAAGGCAGAAGAGTGGTAAGGGCCAGGCAATGGGGGTCAAGTGACTTGTCCAGGGTGACATGCCAGGAAGTATCTGAGGTCAAATGTAAACCCAGGACCTCCCATCTCTGGACCTGACTCTCAGTCCACTGAGTCACCTAGTTGCCCCCTCTTCCTGTACTTTTCATTTTCATTGTCTTTCCCCATATAGTAATATTTCTCTGTAATCATGCACCACAATTTGTTTAGCCATTCTCCATCCTATGGACATCTACTTTGGTTCTAGTTCTATCTGACTACTAAAATTGTGGTCATAAATGTTGTTATATAGGGGACCTTTCCCTATCTTTGACTTCCCTGGATATAAGCCTAATGGCGTGATCTCTTCTAGGTCAAAGGGTATGGGTATTTTAGTCACTTAACATAATTCTAGATTGTAAACCAGAATGTCAGACTGATTATAGCTTCACCAACAATGTATTAGTGTGCCTGTCTTCTCACAGTCCCTCCAGCAAAAACACAGAGTTGTTTTGATTTGCTATTCTCTTATTATTAAAGATTTTAGCAATATTTCATATAAATTGCATTTCTTAGGGGAAAGTTTCAGTAATATCTTTTGATTGCTTATCCACTGGGAAATGGTTTTTGGTTTGCAATATATAATATGTGTGTATATTAACATTGATAGTGGGGCCTTGTTGCCATTTTAGATAGCATACCCTTTTTTTTGTTTGTTTGTTTTTTGTTTTTTTAACCCTTAACTTCTGTGTATTGGCTCATAGGTGGAAGAGTGGTAAGGGTGGGCAATGGGGGTCAAGTGACTTGCCCAGGGTCACACAGCTGGGAAATGTCTGAGGCCGGATTTGAACCTAGGACTTCCAGTCTCTGGGACTGGCTCTTAATCCAGTGAGCCACCCAGCTGCCTCCCAGCATACTCTTTTTAAAGATATTTGATGGGAAGATTTTTTTTCCTTCAATAAACCGCTTTCCATCTTATCCTTCATCATTTTATTAGTACAGAAAGCTTTTCAACTTCATGTAACTGAAATTATCTTTGTTATCTCTTGCAATTGCCTCTACCTCCTCTTTGGTCAATAATTCTTTCTCCGGGCCATAGTAATGAAAGGTATCTGATATGACTCTCTCCAAGAGAATTCTCTCCTATTACACTGAAATGTAAGTGTAGTCTCTCCCCAGTGTGGTTGCCTCAGCTGCCTCTTTTCTCTCCTCCCACCTCTTCTTCTTAACACTGTTTTTTCTCAAGTTAAGTCATTCAACAAACATTTATTAAATGCTTGCTATGTGCCAGGCACTGAGCTAACCACTGGGAATTAAAAAAAAAGTCAAAACAGTCCCTACCTTCAAAGACCTCAAAATCCAGAGCAGAGACAAAATGCAAAAACCTAGGAATAAATAAGATACATATAGGCTAAACTGGTGATAATCTCAGAGGGAAGGCACTAACTATATATAAGGAGGATTGGGAAAAGCTCTCTTCTAAATATATAATTTTAACAGAGGCCTGAAGAAGCCAGGGAAGCTAAGAAGGAAAAGAATTTCAGGCATAGAAAACCACTAGCGAAAATACATGGTGATAGGAGATGGAGCTTCTTGTGTGAGGAATAGCAAGGAGGCCAGTGTCACTGGACTGGAGTACATGGAGGGAAGAAAGGAATAAGAAAACTGGAGAGATAGGAAAGAGTTAGGTTATGAAGAGCTTTAGAAGACAGACAGAAGATTTCTACTGGATTCTAGATGTAATGGAGAGCCACTGCATTTTATTGAATGGTAGAGTGGCATGGCCAGATGTGCATTTTGGTGGAAGCCAGGAAAAAAATAAAAGAAAGAGTAACCACATAAAAAGAGGGACTACACATCTAATAGACTCGAGATTTTTTTTTTAATTTACACATCCCTGTAAAATTGCACCATGCTGCCACTGATCTACTTATAGGCATCATGTAGGTAGCTTGGTGGTACCAGGGGTAAAATACTGGCCCTGATTTCAGGAAGACTTGAATTCAGATTCTGCCTCAGACTGGCTATGTAATCCTGGGCAAGTGACTTCTATTCTGTTGGCCTCCATTTTCTCATCTGTAAAATGGGGACTTACCAATGGGAACTTGCTAGGATTGTCGTGAGGATGAAGTGAGATATATTTGTAAAGTGCTTTGCAAACTTTAAAGAGTTATATAAATATATATAAATGCTAGCTATTGTTATTATTATTACTATTATTATTATTATTATTATGCCTTCATCTATATGTAGAGTTAGCCCTGACCCAGAATAGGTTAAGAGGATAGCTAATGCTAAAGGTGATTTTACTACTCCTCCACCAAACCCCCAAGGTGTCCAGAGGATGCCTGCTCCAGAAGTTATTTCTCCCCACAAGATATTTGTTGTAGCTTTGATAAAGACCTGGAAAAGAGTGGGGAAGGGGGACAGCTGGGTGGCTCAATGGATTGAGTGCCAAGACTAGAGACAGGAGGTCCTAGATTCAAATCTGAACTCAGACACTTCCTAGCT
>NW_025398568.1:0-9054 GCF_016433145.1 Gracilinanus agilis | reverse complement strand
GAGCATGAATCATGTAACCATGTTAAAAATGAATATTAATAAATGTTAAAAAAATAAATTGTCTATTATTTATTTGTTTTATAAAAGAATAAGAAGAAAACCTAATTACTACCAAAATAAAAAATGAAAAGAGTGATTCGCCACCAATGAAGATGAAGCTGAAACAATTATTAGGAGTTATTTTGCCTAGTTAGTTATATGTTAATAAATCTAACAACTTAAGTGAAATAGATGAATATTTACAAATATAAATTGTGCAGATTAACAGAAGAGAAAAATTTAATATTCAAGTCATCCTATGAAAGAAAGAGAAATTGAACAAGCCAACAATGAACTCCCTAAGGAAAAAATCTCCAGGACCAGATGGATTTGCAAGTGAATTCTACCAAACATTTAAAGAACAATTAATTCCAATACTTTATAAACTCTTTGATAAACTAGGCAAAGAAGGAATCTTACCAAATTCTTTTTATGACACAAATATAATGCTAATACCTAAGCCTAGGAGTACAAAAACAAAGAGAAAAACAAAAGACCAACTTCTCTAAAGGTTATTGATGCAAAAATTTTAAATAAAATACTAGTGAGGAGATTATAGAAAAATATTACAAAGATTATACACTATTATCAGGTTTATACCAGAAATGCAGGGTTAGTTCAATAGTAAGAAAATTATCAGAATAATTGACCATATTGATAACAAAACCAACAGAAATCCTATGATTATTGCAACAAATGCAGGAAAAGCTTCTGACAAAATAAAATACTTATTCCATAAAAAAACTAGAAAGCATAAGAAAAATGGGTCTTTTCTTAAAATGATAAGTAGTATCTATCTAAAATCATGAACAAGCATTATCTATAAGGAGAGTAAGCTATAAGCCTTCCAATAAGATAAGGGGTGAATTGAGGATGCTCTTTATTATCATGATTATTCAGTTTTGTACTAGAAATAATAGCCATATCAATAAGAGGAGGAAAAAATGAAGGAATAGAACAGGTAAAGAGAAAACATCGTACTCTTTACTGATGATATGATGGCATCCTTAGAGAAAACTAGAAAATCAACTAAAAAAACTAGTAGATATAATTAACACCTTTAATAAAGTTTCAAGATATAAAACAAACCCACATAAATCATGAGTATTTCTATGTTACCAACAAAATCCAGCAACAACAGAAAGAGAAATTCCATTTAAAATAACTATATACAATATAAAATACATAGACGTCTAACTACCAAGACAAACAATATGAACTATTTAGGCACTATATTGACACAACTGCAAAACACTGTTTATACAAATAAGACATTTAAACAACTGGAAAATACTAATTGTTAATAGGTAGGTAGACATTTACAATTCTACCTAAATTAATTTACTTATTCATCACCATACAAAATCAAACTACCAAAAATATATTTTATGGAGCTAGAAAAATAATAAAATTCATTTGGAAAAACAAAAGGTCATGAATATCAAAGGAATTAATTAAAAATATGTGAAGGTGGCCTACCAGTACCAAATCTTAAATCATATTACAAAGTAGTAATCACCAAAGTAATAATGGCTAAGGAATAGAATGGTGGATCAAGGAATAGGTAAGGTACAAAATACAGAATGGCAAATTACCATAGTGATCTAACATCTGATAAAACCAAAGATCTAAGCTTTAGGGATTAGAACTCAGTCTGTGACAAAAATTGGAAAGCAGTTTGGCAGAAACTAGGTATAGACCAACATCTCACACAGAGATGGTCATATACTTTGGATATAAACAGTGATATCATAATCAAATTAGGGGAGCATGGAATAGTTTACTTGTACAATCTATGGATGAATGAAGAATTTATGACCAAACAAGAAATAGAGAGCTTATGATATGTAAAACGTACAAAAATATTTTATAGCAAATTTTTCTGATAAAAGCCTTACTTTTTAAATATAGAGAACTGAGTCAACTTTATAATAATATAAGTCATTCCCCAAATAATAAACGGTCAAAGAATATGAACAAGCATTTTTCAGATAAAGGATTTCAAACTATAGTCATATGGAAAACTGTTCTAAATCTCACTAATTAGAGACATGCAAATTAAAATTACTCTACTATATCACCTCACACGTATCAGATAGGTTAATATAATAGAAAAGGAAATGACAGATGTTGGAGAGGTTGTGAAAAAAATTGGTACACTAATGCACTACTGGTGGAGTTATGAACTGACCCAGACATTCTGGGGGACAATTTGAAACTGCCCAAAGGACTATAATCTAAGATCTATCTACTCTGCTACCTAGATACCCCTGGTTTTCTTTCACAACATGACTAATATGGAAATATTTTTTTATGACTGCAGATGTATAACCTATATCAAACTACCATCTCAGGGAGGGCATAGGATGGGAGGGAAAGAATTTGGAACTCAAAATTCAAAAGACAAATGTTAAAAAATTTTACATGAAATTAGAGAAAAATGTAAAATATATACATATATTAAGATATCTATATAACTTTCAGTTTGAAATATGTTCAAAATGCAGATAGAGATATGACTGGATGGGGCAGAGAGGTTAGAATATAACATCAACAGACCCATGTTTTCCCATCTTTAAGTGGATAGTTGGATTCAAAACTTTCCAGGTTTCTTCTAACTTAAATTTTGATTTCTATGACTTCTATATATGGTATAAAGCCAATTTCCTGAAACTTTATTCAATGAAATATTAAATCAAATGGTTGGAATTCCCTCACAATAACATGTTCTTCAAATGCTAGGGGTTTTCAATAGAAATTACTTCTCTAGATCCTTTAGTAGAATTCCTCCCCTTCTACCCAAATGACCCATAGGAGCTTTAGTTCCATATTCTACATTAACTGCACAAGTGGATGGAGTTTCCATAGTAGGAGTTCCACACCCTCAAGAAATCACAGGTCTGGACTAAAATAAACTTTCTATTTATCTCCATGGTTAGTGAAGTTTTATATGATTATATATCTCTCCTCTTTGAGGCACCATAGATCTATTACTTTAAGGATTCTTCTTTTCTTAGAAAAGCCACCCCTTTTCTAGAATTAAATATGAACACATCCTTAATTTGAAAAGATTCTTGTAATAGCTTCAAAAAATCATTTTAGGTAATACTAATGCCATCACTTTACTGCTGAATAGTAAGTGGGATATTGGAATAGTATATTAGTCAATTAGTATATTCTGGGTGTGTTCAAGAGATATATCACTGAAGGAGCATCAACTGATCATGTTTCCAGCATTTCTGAACCTGTCAGGATTCAAGTGATTAAAAACTAAAATTATAAGACATAGGAACTTCACTCAATGTAATGATCAATCTTAATTCTAGAGGCCAAAGGAAATATACTTCTCTATATTTGTTGTTCAGTTGTTTCAGTCATGTTGACTCTTTGTAAACTGATCTGGGGTTTTCTTTGCAAAGATACTGGAGTGATTTGCTATTTCCTACTTCAGTTCTTTTATAGATGAGGAAACAAAGGCAAACAGGGTTAAATGGCTTACCCAGGGCTACACAGCTAGTAAATATCTAAGTTTGGATTTGAATTCAGGTCTCCCTGATTCCTGGCCCAGCATTCTATCTACTGACCCATTCAGCTGCCCTCTATCTACCTAGAGAGGTGCAAAATGAAGTGTGTGCTATAGAATATGGTCAATCTGTTGGTTTGTTTTGCTAAGTTGAACTTCTTTGTTTCAAAAGAATATTAATTTTTTGGGGGGGAAGTCATTGGGAAACAATACCTATATTAAAGATAAATAAAAATATTACAAAATGACATGAAAAACTCATACTCCTCTATAACCTTCAGAAAGCCTAGCCAAAAAACCCCCAAAACATTTTAAAAGAGCTTCATGCAAGTTGATTGTAAATAGCAGTCAACTACCACCACCACCACCACCACCATCATCATCATCTTCTTCTTCTTTTTCATCATAGCTCTAACATAATCTTATAAGATTTATAAACAACTTTTAAATCTAGAATACATGCTGTTGTTCCCATATTGCATACAAAGACATACAAGGCTTTTAGAAAGTTGACTTGTTCATGAACTTTCTAGGAATGGTCTGAGGCTGGATTCATACCCAGTTCTCCTAACACCAAGTCCACTATTCTTTCCAACTATGCCATACTGCCTTTCAAACATTCACTTTCATTTTCAACCCTGCCTTTTCATACAATGTCCATTCAAGGGCCAAGACAGTTGAAGTCTTTCATTCTTTTAGAGTCCCAAGGAACTACCGGCATTCAAGGTTTTTCCACTGATAAGGCAAGATTGTAGTGCTGTCCTAAGAAACATAAAAGAAAAACAGCTCTTACCTTTCCCCATAAAATAAAATGCACTCTTCATTGCTGCAACTAAGCAACAAAGTCAGAAAATAAAATTACTGTTGCTAATAAAATAATGAATAATATAATCAAATACTTGGATCCACTAATGTCCACAAAGCACTAGAGATAGAGAATACTTCCTCTTTTAAAATGAATAGAAGAGAGTATAGAAAAGAGGAGTTTTCCCTTTTCCAGAGGCCTTCCCTCAAAATTTGTGGTGGAATAGTCTAGATTGGAACTCACAGACTTCATTTTTCTGATCTGTTCCTTGGTAACTGTGCATCATTATCTCAACTGAAATTCTCAAGCACTCATGATGCTCACAAAAAGTAACGTAAGGATAAAAATTCAATTAGTCCACTTATTTCCTTTAGTTACTTGACAGGAATAAGAATCTTAATGGGAATTGTGTATCTATGTAAGGAAACTGGTCTGTTGACCAGTGAAATGACCAGATGAATGATTTTGAAAATTTATGACTTTATAGAATTTGTTTAGTTTTATAATTTATACTTAGCACCTGGACATTCAGAATTAACAATTCTAGATGAACATGAATGATGTTTTCATATTAAAGTGATACTATTCAAACACAATATGTTTAAAATTTAACTTTAGTTTTTAAGAGGTATATTTCTTCTACTTAGAGGTTGGAGAACACTATTTTATGATTAAAAGGAAACTTCAGTTTTATTCTTTGATTCTACCACTCTCTCAGTTTATTACCTCAGCTGTATCCTTGATTGCTAACTTGTCTTTGACCCACATATAAAATCAGCTGTCAAATCTTGCTGTTTCCTGCCTCCATGATATTTATCTCATGACCACTTCTCTCTATTCACATAGCTACCATCTTAGTTCAGGCCCTATTCGCCTCTCACCTAGGTTACTTCAACAACTTCTAATTTGTCTTTCTGCCTCAAGTCTTTCCCACTCCAATCTATCCTCAACAAACGTGACAAAGTAATTTTCTTTAAACATGGATCTGACCATCTCACTCCCCTTCTCAATAAACTCCAGTGGCTCTCTTCAAAAGATACACTTCTGTTAGCTTTTAAAGCCCTTCACAACATGGCCTCAGTCTTTCCATATTCCTTGGATATTAGATCCCCTCTCACATTGCACTATTAAGCCACACTAGCCTTATATCTCTCTTACTTGTGGCACTCCGTATCTTGTATACTGGCTGCCCCCTAAACCTGGAATGTACTTCTTTCTCAACTCTCTTTTCTCTCTTCCTTCAAGATGCAGCTCAAGCACCACTTTGCCCATCAAGCCTTTACTGATTACTCCATTTACTTGTATGGTATCCATATATCTAGAGCCCTCCAATCAAAATTAACTCATATTTAATTACTTTTTATTTAATCTGGATGTAATTATATGTATATTTATAATTACATATCTTTTCTCCATTAGAATGTGAAATCCTTGAGAGCAGGGATAGTTTATTGTATATAAATCCCCCAAACTAGCACAATGCCTGACACCTAGTAGGCACTTAATTTGTTGACTGGATCCATCAACTGATTAGCTTATCTATACATTGATTCAAAAGGCATCCAATCTATTAATGACTATGTTGAACTATATAGAAATCTCATGTTTTGCCTCTTTTTCTAGGATACTTTCCTTTGCTCCTTTTTCTCCCTCTCCCCCTCCCAGAGCCGACAAGCAATTCCACTGAGTTGTACAAATGTTGTCACTTGATATTTATTTCCATATTATTCATTTTTGCTATAGATCAAATTTTTAAAGCCTAAATCCTAAATCACATACCCATATATACATGTGATAACTGATGTCATATGTTTTGCTTTTTGCATTTCTACTCCCATAGTTTTTTCTCTCAATGGGGATAGCAATCTTTTACATAAGTCCTTCAGGAGTGTCCTTACTTGTTGCATTGCTACTAGTAGCAAAATCCATTACTTTGGATTTTTCCACAATATTTTACTTTCTGTTTATGATGTTCTCTTGGTTCTGCTTATTTCACTCTGCATCAGTTCATTAAGGTTCTCCTAGTTCATATAGAAATCCTCCATATCCTCAATCGTTATAGTACAATAGTATTCTATCACTATCATATACCACAATTTATTCAGTCATTCCCCAATCAAGGGACAACCCTTCATTTTCCAGTTTTTTGCCACCACAAAGGGTGCCCTTTTGCCATTTCTTTTGACAAGTTAATATTCCGTTATATCCATATATCACAATTTTTTCAGTCATACCCCCTTAGTTTCCAGTTCTTTGCTATAGGAAAACAAGATGCTATTATATTCTTAAACGCATGGATCCTTTCCCTCTTTTAAGAAGTGTTCATCTCTTTGAGGCATATGGCTAGTTATGACAGTGTTGGGTTCAAGGTTCCATAGTGGTATGATGTAGGCAGACCTGTAGTGAGTTTCACAGTCTTTTTTCTGGCAGGTATCTCTGTCATGAGGTGGTATATGGAATGGAAGTGAAATGAATTTTAAGACTTAATGTCTTCTTCCTGGGAAAATTCAGATGTCCTCAGCCTATGGTGTAAAGGAAAGAGGAGAATTTTTTGTTGTGGCTTTGCAAACTGGTTTGCTGTGGCCACCCCTAAAATGGAAAGGTATCTTTAGGAGAAGGGACAGATCCCCAATGAAACATTAGAAGGATTGGTAGTGGTTGTAGCCTGCTGGCTACCCAAGTGGGTCCTTAGGTCATTTCCTCCATCATAAACTTTATATGACTAGTGATTCAGAAAACATACTGTAACCCCCCCACCCCCAGTTCTTGATAATAGTGTCTGAGGTTTTAAGCAAGTTTCTTTGGGCTATGGAGCTGTCATGGAGGAGAAGGAGCATGTCTCATTGATTCTCTTCACAAGGGATGAACAGGATGTTATAGTGAATTCAAGTGAAGGGGGAAAAAGCAACAATAAAAAAACATGTCCAAAGGATCTGGTACTGATTGATCTGCCATGCGGCCTTAGATCCTGTAAGCGTTTATAATCAATATATAGATGATGATGAGGAAAGGAGGTCCTACATTCACTTAAGATGAAATCTGAAAATGTATATTTCCCCTGGATTTTATAGTTCTTGTAGGAAAAATACAGGTGAGGCAGGAGCATGGAAGGACTTATGCAAGAAGAGCACTCATAGTGATTCTGATTATCAGTGGTCAGAGGTTTAAAATTCAGTGCTAAAAGAGTAAAGGTCATTTTGTCCAAATTCCTCATTCTACAAATAAGGAAACTGAGGCCCAGAGAGCTTAATTAACTTACCCTAGAAATAACAATTGGGAGATCCAGGATTTTGAAACTAAGTCCAGTGACTTCAAATTTAGCCTTTTATACAATGAAGCAATTCTGTGAATCTGTATATCAAGATAGAGGTAAAGGTAAATTAATTCTTTTGGTTATCAAATATTCCATCTGTCTCTGGCTCCCACTGGAAAGCCTTAGGTTGCTTCAGCTGGACATTAAGAAGTACGTTGAGGGGTAAACTATCTAAAGATACAGTAGTGGTGATAGTGCTCTGCAAAGCTGAGAAAATTAAAGTAAGCAGTTTGATACTCAATATCTTCTAATCCCCTCACTTGCCTTTCCTCTCTGATTGAAGGGCTGGTGGGAGAAGCAACAAATTCCTTCCAATGTCTTCAGGGCTCAGGATTTTGTTTTTCCACCTGTGGCTTTGTTGGATTTCTACACCAGGGAACATCATGCCCTTGTACTGTGTACTCCCAGTGCTTCCCTAACCTGCTTTTGAGTTCCTTTTTGTATGTTCTTCCCTCATTAGATTGTAAGCTCTTTGAGTGTGGGAACTGTCTTTCTTTTTCTTACTTAGCACAGTGCTTGGCACATAAGAGAAATTTAATCAATGTCTATTGAATTAAACTTAACAGGCCCTTTGCAGGGGTTGAGGAGATATGCCCCATAGTAGTACAGATGCAATGTTCTGTGCATATATATTCTCCTTGGTCTATTAGGTGCCCAGGGAATTCCATCTCTTCCTTCTCAAAGAGGTTCTTCTAATTTGGCAAATGGCAAGTTCTGGCATAGGTGCTATGGGACAGTTCAGACCAATCCATGTTGGACAGGATCCCAGGAGTAGATGATAATATCATTGAAATGAACTACCATTCCTCAGTCCAGCAGGTCTTGAAATGCCAAGTTTGCGAATTGCTGAAATACTGGAGCAGCATCGTACAAGTCAAATGACAAAGCACAGCCCGGTATTAATAAAAGCTGTACTAGGACTAGAAAGCCACCTGATGCCCAAGTCAGAAGTCTGATTTCCAGAGAGTAACAAAGCATCCTCCTATACTGCCAAGTCATTAAAGGCTTATAGCCACTTCCTTGGGGTCCTTGAAATAGTCAGGGGTTCTGTCACTGACTCCATCCGTCATTATGTTATGTGAGTCAAACAATATCGTCCAAAACTAGTCTGATGTGGAGGTTAGGGATGGGGTGACAAAGTCTGACTTGTTAAAATGATGAAGGTAATCACTGAGGAGGTGGTAAGAGAGGGGTTTTGAGTCCCCCTGAAGAGAGAGGATGAGCTCAGACTTATGACCCAAGAGAGCACACCCTGGATTCATAACCTGGAGTCATGAATAGATTGCAGTAGACCTCTGAAGTTGAAAGAGAAAAAAATGCATCCTTTTTTCACTAATCTCTAACTGAAATTTAGTATTTCCTTCAATTATTTAA
>NW_025398567.1:0-9305 GCF_016433145.1 Gracilinanus agilis | reverse complement strand
TTCCTTCCTTCCTTCCTTCCTTCCTTCCTTCCTTCCTTCCTTCCTTCCTTCTGTAATGGACACTTTGGGCAGTCTGGTGAAACTTTTTGGTGCCTTCTCAGAATAATGTTTTTAAATACATAAAAGAAAATACTGAGTGTGCTACAGGAAATTAATTATAATGAAATGCAACTAGTTTCTGATTAATGTGAATAATGAATCCCCTAAAGTGGTAGCATGTAGCTGAATTCACATGCTTTTTGGTTCTAGCCCAGTAGAAATATGTAGCGCATGTTTGAATATTGGAACCACTTTAGGTTATACAAATATCATTGTTCAAGACCCATTTTCATGTTATTCATATTTGCAGTAGAGTGATCTTTTAACATAAAAACCCAATTCACATCCCTATCGAACCACATGATTGATCATGTTTTTCTTCTGCATTTCTACTCCCACAGTTCTTTCACTGGATGTGGACATCATTCTTACAAGTTCCTCTGGATTGTCCTGGGTCATTGCATTGCTGTTAGTAAAGTCTATTACATTCGATTTTGCCATAATGTATCAGTCTCTGGGTACAATGTTCTCCTGGTTCTGCTCTTTTCCATCAATTCCTAGAGGTCTTTCCAGTTCACATGGAATTCCTCCAGTTCATTATTCCTTTAAGCACAATAGTATTCCATCACCATAAGATACCATAGTTTGTTCAACTATTCCCCAATCGATTGACACCCCCCTCACTTTCCAATTTTTTGCCACCACAAAGAGCGCGGCTATGAATATTTTTGTGTAAGTCTTTTTCCTTATTATCTATTTGGGGGTACAAACCCAGCAGTGTTATGACTGGATCAAAGGGCAGGCAGTCTTTTAAAGCCCTTTGGGTCTAGTTCCAAATTGTCCTCCAGAATGTTTGGACCGATTCACAACTCCACCAGCACTGTTAGTGCCCCAATTTTGCCATATCCCCTCCAGCATTTATCACCTTCCTTTGCTGCCATTTTGGCCAGTCTGCTAGGTGTAAGGTGGTACCTCAGAATTGTTTTAATTTGCGTTTCTCTAATCAGGGGGAATGTGCTTATTGATAGTTTTGATTTCTTTATCTAAAAACTGCCTCACATAGCAAATTCTTAATAGTGATCATTGATTGATTGGGTAGCTGCTGCATTCCGTATGTTTCCAAAACAAGTTAGAAGAGACTTTATTTGCCTCAGGGGAAGAAGCAAGATCCCTTCACCAAAAAGCATACTATGTTCTGTGTTAATTTTCTGGATCCAAGCCATACTAGGCATGGCTTTGAAAAGGATTGAATGTTTGTGACATCACTTAAGTAGAAGTTGCTGGAATGCCACCCTCATCTTTTGCAGAATTCTCATTCTGATGCCCCATTGTATTGTAGACTCCAAGGATTCTTACAGTTATAATTCAACAACCTTATGATCCCTGAAAGCTTTGTTCTTGGAGAGTAAGCCCTGATAGGTTTTTCCCAAGTGGAAAGACTTGGAGTACATGATCTATTTGCCTACCAACCTGAGGACCAGCCTAGCTCAGCCTGGAAATAATCATATCTTGAAGGTTGACCAAGAGAAGCTGGATTTTTTTTGTTTTTGTTTTGGATATAACTGTTAATAACGACCATCCATTGGGGGTGTAGGAGAGATGGAAATATGCATTGGTACCATACTAATGAAATCAGGGATCCTTTGAAATCTCTGGGGTAAGTACGAGCTTGTGAGCTAAGGTAGCTTGGGGGTGGGGATGGGGCAGGGAAGGCAGCCACAGGGGAGGTGTGATGTTCTGATGATTCATGTTTTCATTGCATGCCCCTTCAAAGTCATCCTTCAATAGCTTGAAGCATCAACAGAGAGATTTTATTCTTGTAAAGGGAGAATCCTGGCTTCCAACAGTTCCAAAGGATCCTATTTCACTGTACAGGTGGTGAAGGACAATGGGCTATTCATGGAGAGGAAAAAAGAGGAAAAGGAAGTGAAGAACCAGCTTTCTTCTCAGCTTTCAGTACATCATTATATCTTTCCAGATGAGAGGCTAGAAAGGGAAACTGGCAAAGAATGAAGAGGAAATGAAGTATGACTTCTCAGGGCTCAGATTTCTCCTTTGATGATTACCATCATTTTGTACCTTTGGGACTGTAAGGCCAGCAAGTAGACCTTTATGCATTTAATTGTCAGCTAGTGTCTATTTGTAGCAGCCACCAAGTGATGGTGGAGCCTGGGTTCAGTTCAACAATATTTGATGTGACCACTATTTACAAGGCAAGATCCTAGTTATAGAAAATGCAAATGAACAAAGAAGCAAACTAAAAGACCAAGTCAAAGCAGTCCCTACATTAAAGGAACTTCAATAGATTACAACACACAAATTTAGACTTTTCCAGTTTTTTGCCACCACAAAGAGCACGGCTATGAATATTTTTGTACATGTATTTTCCCCTTTTATCTCTTTAGGGTACAAACCCAGCAGTGGTATGGCTGGGTCAAAGGGCAGGCAGTCATTTAAAGCCCTTTGGGCATAGTTCAAAATTGCCTTCCAGAATGGTTGGGCCAATTCACAATTCCACCAGCAGTGTATTAGTGCCTCAATTTTCCCACATCCTCTCCAACATATCTGCTATGTGTGAGGTAGTACCTCAGAGTTGTTTTGATTTGCATTTCTCTAATTATGAGAGATTTAGAACACTTTTTCATGTGCTTATTAATAATTTTGATCTATCTGAAAACTGCCTATTCATGTCCCTTTTATCAATTGGGGAATGGCTTGATTTTTTTGTACCACTGACTTAGCTCCTTACAAATTTGAGAAATTAGACCTTTGTCAGAGGTTTTTGTTAAAAAGATTTTTTCCCAAATTGTTGCTTCCCTTCTAATGTTTGTAAAAAACCTTTTTAATTTAATGTAATCAAAATTATTCATTTTACATTTTGTAATATTCTCTATCTCTTGATCGATTTAAAATTTTTTCCTTTCCCATAGATCTGACAGGTATACTATTATATGTTCACCTAATTTACTTATAATTTCCCTCTTTATATTTAAGTCATTCACCCATTCTGAATTTATCTTGGTGTAGGGTATGAGATCTAACGGTGTAGGGTATGTTGATCTAAACCTAATCTCGCCCATACTTTTTTCTAGTTTTTGCAGCATTTTTTGTCAAATAGTGAGTTCTTGTCCCCAAAGCTGGGATATTTGGGTTTATCCTTCATTTTCTTGCTGAGGGCGTTTACCCCAAGTCTATTCCATTGATCCTCCCTTCTCTCTCTTAGCCAGTACCATATTGTCTTGATGATCACTGATCCTTTGATTATTCTTCATGAAATTTTTATTGGATGAATAAGTGTCTTCTATCACAACATTAGCAATATGGAAATATGTATTGCATGTAAGTACTGGTATAACCTCCATCAGACTATTTATTGCCCCAGGGATGGGGAGGGAGAAAATCTAAATAAATCTTAAAGTGTCAGAAAACAATTGCTAAAAATTGTTTCTACATGTAACTGAAAAAAAAAAGTTGTGAACTTAGGTTTGGAGCTTTAGGTTTAGGCATGTATTTGGCAAGAATAATTATTCTGCCTTGGATCTGTTGTGTTTAAGATGCCATGATCATTGCCACCATTTTGTATCTTTGGGATTATATATGGGGTTCTGTTATGTAGGCTGAGCTAGCTTGTCTTTAAGCCCTGCCCCATGTAAATTAGATTAATTCTTTTCCTTAAGAAGTTCTGGGGGGCAGCTGGTTAGCTCAGTGGATTGAGAGCCAGGTCTAGAGAGAGGAGGTCCTAGGTTCAAATCTGGCCTCAGACACTTCTTAGCTGGGTGACCCTGGGCAAGTCACTTAACCCCCATTGCCTACCCTTACCACTCTTCTGCCTTGGAGCCAATACACAGTATTGACTCTAAGACGGAAGGTAAGGGTTTAAAAACAAAAAAGTTCTGAAGACTTTATTGGTCCAGGGGATTGGTTCAGGTTGTCGATGTGGCTTCTGGGTGGCCCAATATGAAAGTTAGTGAGAAACCTTTTGTATGTTTCCCCAGCTCCTTCTCTGAGGATTCTGACCATGGATATAGTCAGTATTGCTAACCAGGAAGCTTCATTCAGCTGAATTAAAATGATAACCTCATTGAATATCTTTCCTCTGCTATTGCTAGGTAAACTTCCTTTTATAAATTATTTGCAACCCTATATTTATATCTACCTATATCTATACACATAGAGTGATGGAGAGCCTTTCCTCAGCCCTCATGGAAGAAGGGTATATAGTACATTAGCAGAGGGCATCTGGAAAGGTAAAGATTTCATATCATTTCTCTGATGGGGCACCTAGGGACAAGGAATTTTTGGCTGGAAGACTTGGGCAAACCGAATGGATTGTGGTATGTGATAGGTTTCAGCACTGAGTTGTCTCTGAGATAGGTTGGATCTTTTAGCTAACTTATTACAGATATCCCTGATTCATACTAAGCACCACTGACTGTGTCTGCAGTATTTTCATGTGCTCTACGGTCCTGACATTCTGAGTGACATTCCTGCTCATCATTCCTGGTTTGTAACAGGGAGATCCACTGTGAACTCTCCCTGAAACGATCTCTTTCCATCATGGGCAGATTATTAAGATCTGGGCTGTGGACCTGCAGAAGGAGGGGGATGAGGCCATGGATTCCTTCAGAAGACTTCCTTTTGAATAATGAACTGGAGGAATTCCATGTGAACTGGAACGACCTCCAGGAATTGATGCAGAGCTAATGGAGCAGAACCAGGAGAACCTTGTACACAGAGACTGATACACTGTGGCACAATTGATTGTAATGGACTTCTCCACTAGCAGCAATGTAATGATCCAAAACATTTCGGAGGGACTTATGAGAAAGAATGCTATCCACATTCAGAGAAAGAACTGTGGGAGCAGAAACACAGAAGAAAAACAACTGCTTGAACACATGGATCGATGGGGACATAATTGGGGATGCAGACTCTAAATGATCACCCTATTGTAAATATTAATAATATGGAAATAGGTCTTGATCAATAACACATATAAAACCCAGTGGAATTGTATGTTGTCTATGGAAGGAGGGATGGAGGAGGGGAGGGAATGAATATGAATCATGTAACCATGGAAAATTTTTCATAATTAATCAATAACATTTAAAAAAAGACTTCCTTTTGGTGTCTCCTCTCTCAAAACTTCCTAAGAGGTTATCTAGGACTTGTAGGAAGTCCTAAAAAGACCTTTAGTTCTTTGCCACCAAGGGATAGGAGGTGATATGAGTAAGATCTACTACTAATCTGATTGGGACCCATGAGAGTAGGTGCTATTGTGCATTTAGAAATTCACTATACATGGTTTGAATAAAACGGATGGCAGGGAAATGTTTCTGCCGCATTGGCTAGTCTTTTCCCCTAAAAGTCAATGAGATTTAATGGTTTAGGAGTCTAAGGTTCAACTGGTTGATATAACTTCTCATTACCTAATGTAAGGATGGGATTTGTGCAAGGGGGGTTGGATGAAAGGAGAGAGAAGAAGACAGTGACAATTACTAACAGTTGAGACCAGAGAGAACTCTGGGAAGTTCTCTGGAGGAGAAGGCTTCCAGCAGAGGACTGGGAGGAGAGAGGAGGAGGATATCCCAGCTTAGATCCAGTCCTGAGGGCTTCCTGAGGATCTTTCTTTGGACATTGATACCCTGATTCCCTGATCGAAGCCATTCCATGAAAGGCAGTGGGATTTGGGGTGCCCTCTTCTCTATTTCTGTGGGGTCCATCACTTGGGTGGGAACCTTTGGGGTTCCCACTCCTAAGCATCTGCCCTCACCCCTTCTTCTTCTGTTTCTATTTCTATTTCCTATTTCTATCCTTTTCTATAATTGCAAGTTAGACCGGAAAGGGTCTCTAAGCAAGATTGGGTAATGGGGGAAGGAGCCTAAGAGATCACTCCCAAAATGGAGTCCAAAAACTTAGTTGACTGGATGGTTGAAGTCTTGATGGGAGAAAAATGATGGAATGGCTTTGATCAGGGAATCAGGGTATCAATGCCCAAAGAAAGATCCTCAGGAAGCCCTCAGGACTGGTTCCAAGCTGGGATGTCCTTCTCCTCTCTCCTCCCAGTCCTCTTTTGGAAGCCTTCTCTTTCCCTTCTCCTCCAGAGAACTTCCAAGAATTTTCTCTGGTCTCAACTGTCAGTAATTGTCACCAACTGTCTTCTCTCTCCTTTCATCCATTCCCCCTTGCACAAATCCCATCCTTACAGTAAGCATTTAAAGACAAGCTCATGAGTTGCCAGAATTCCTCAGGATTGATGGACTTTCTATTCCCACATGAGTCAACATATTGGGTTCACTCTTGTGACATATGGAGATGAAAGGAGCTGTGTCCAACTGATCCAACAGTAAGTCTTTACTGCGTATCCTTTCCATGTTATTCTTGAGTAAACTTCCTTATGTTAAATGACCCATGCCCTCCCCAGGGCAATGGGAAAGGAAGAGGTGCTCTATTTCTGACCCTCTTGAACAAGAAAAGCTTCTTCCATTTTTAATCTATCCTGGCTTCCTTGGACCAGTCTGCTTGTGGGAATTTGCCAGTAGGCGGAGAGAGGCTTCATTTTCTTTGTATTCTCAACTCTCTAGTTTCCAAGATAGAATTCAAATTCTGCTATTGATGTACCAGTTCAAGAGTGGCCTTCCTGGCTTCTTCCATTTCCCCTCCTTCTCTCCTTATTTAAAACCAAGAAAAAGAGAGTTCCTGTGAAGGCTTCCCCTCGCAAATAATTATCTCTAAGAGTCAAACTAAAGAAAGAGACTGAAGATAGTGGAATCGCTCCACACTAGAATTTGGGGCTGCAAATAGCAGCTTTCACCCAGGGATCAAAAGGAACTTGTCAAACATTGAAATAGTCCTTTCAGCTCCTCTAGTGAGGTGGGATGTACTGCCTAGCTTCCCATCACAGAAAGCAAAGCTGAAAAAGAAGGGCTCTATCTTCTCAGGCAGAGGAAAAGGATGGCTGTGAGTGGAAGGCACTGTTTTCCTTAAACAGCTGCTGCAGAGTGTGGGGGGAAGGCTTGTCACAAATTGCTGGCACTGGTTGACTCCTTGGTGTTAATCACTGATATCTAGATTGCTCCCATAGAACAGAGAGGATTTAGAACACATTCATGTTAGTTGAGGAGTCACCTGGCTCTGATTTGATGAAAATATAGGTGGTAAAATCTTGATTAAAAATATTAACCCAATAACTAAAGCCCTTTGATGAGCCAGAATTTTCTCCACAATCCATTCTACTTAACTGAAAATGGCAAGGGGGCAGCTAGTGGCTCAGTGGATTGAGAGTAGTCAGGTTTAGAGACAGGAGGGGTCCTGGGTTCAAATGTGACCTCAGACACTTCCTAGCTGTCTTGATCCTAGATAAGTCACTTAACCTTGCCTAGCCTTTACTTCTCTTTTTCTTCAGAACAAATATAAAGTATTGATTCTAATATGGAAGTTTTATTTCATTATTTATTTCATTAAAATACATTTATAATATATAGTAAAAATAAATTTATAAAAATAAAATTATTTCATTAAAAATAAAAATATTTATTTCATTAAAAAATGAAAATGGCAAGTCAGAGGAGCCAGTCTTAGGGCCCTAGACAGAGAACAGAAGAGGCTTTAGAAGTCCTTTGGTTAATTCCCTCAGGTTACAGATTAGGGGACAGAGGCTCAATGAATGGAATGAAGCCTAAAGTCGCTTATGTTGATGCTGAGGCTAAATAATCAGAAAAAGATTCAGTTACATTTCACTTATTGTAGTTACTGAGGCAGTGCATTCATTAACATGCTGATTTATCATATTTTCACCATTTAAAAAGTGTTTTCTTGATTTTTTTTTGTTATATTAACAATCCTTTCCAGTACTCCCTTGCCAAATGAACCGTCTGTGGAAACAAAGAGAAGAATTACAAACAAATAAATAACCCAGTTACTGGCAGTTACTGGCTGGAAGGTCAAACATGCTGTGCCTCCATGTACCCTATCTCTCCACTAAGAGGAGGAAAGTACGTTTCATCATGAATCTTCTGCCATCAAGACCAGTTCTTTCTTTAAATCTGAGTTCTTAGGTGAATACATTTTAGAAATTTCTCACCCAGTATAGAAACAAAAAGGGTTCTTAGTGGACTTCAACAATGGAAAAAATTAATTAACCAATATTTTGGCTAATAGAGCATTTTGGTTAATGAATTTATATCGGTGGTCAATAGGATAGTCATCTAGTTAGGTGGTAGAGAATCTGTGATCAAATTAAAGCTGTCTTGTTTTTCTGGAGAAGTGAACTCACAGAAAATGAGAGCTTTGGCCAGGGAGAGAAGCATTTAGTAGTGATCAGTCGAGTGGTCAGTCAGACTTCCCAGAGAATATTGTAGGACTGTCAGAACACAGAAACAGCCCACAAATGTCCTTTTTAGACCATCCTTTGTCCTTCAGAAAACATGTGTGTGTGTGTTTAGTGATGATATTATAGATCTAGAAATACATAAATATGTCATTGATGTTTTTCCTAGGAGGGAAATATGCCTTTATAAGGAATGGAATGGAAGGAGAGCCTTGCCTTTTAAAGACAGGAAAGATCTTCTGAGATAGTGAATGCTTGAAAGTATCCCCAGATCATTTCCAGTGACTTGAGTGCCTTAGTTTGGGTCTAAGAAAAAGAAAAAAGAAAACTATATATGTACATATATTTGTATATTTCACTTTTCATATATCTCTAGAGTATATAGAGTATAGATATATTTTTATATTTTTTATTTTTTATATATTTTTATCCATAAATTCCTTAAAATTCCAATTCTTCTCTATATGTATGCATCCATTTACTCACTTATGTTTGTATATTTTATATATAGGTAGATAATATTTTTATATATGTACCCATATGTAATTTTTATTCAAGTATGTGTGCCTATATTATTTTTATATTAATATACAGGATATCTCAAAAGTTTAAGTGCAGTTTTAAGCTTTTAATATCATAAAGCTACACTGAACTTTGATAATAAGATTTTTAAAAACTCTTAACCTTCTGTTTTAGAATCAATACTATATGTTGATTCTAAAGCAGAAGAGTGGTAAGGGCTAGGCAATAAGGGTTAAGTGACTTGCCCAGGGTCACACGGCTACAGATTTAAACCCAAAATCCGCCTGCGTCCAGGTCTGGCTCTCTATCCACTGAGCCTACCTAGCTGTCCCCAATAATATGCTTTTAAAATTTAAGACTACACACAGACTTCTGGGCTATCCTGTATTCTTTTTATTCTAATATAGTTATATAT
>NW_025398566.1:0-6412 GCF_016433145.1 Gracilinanus agilis | reverse complement strand
TAAAGGAATTAAATATTTATATTATTAATTATATAGAATATAATGCAATTCTATTTATTATGTATTATATAGACATATAGACATTAATATATGTATATAGTATGCCTTATCTTCCATATATACTACTATATATAGTATATGTATGTATATATGCATGCACATGTGTGAGCACACGCACACATGCATATCTTGCTTAAAGAACTACCTAAGAAACTGATAAGTTAAGGGACTTTTCCAAGATCATATAGCCAGAATATGTCAGAAGGAGAAGTTGAACTCAGGTCTACCTATTTCTGAGGATGGGCATTATGTGATGTTGCTTCTGTCTATATACATATTAGAAACACACACACACACAGATGTAGCTATGTTGACATCTATAGATAGATGTAGATATGTTGAGATATATATATAGAGAGAGAGAGACAGAGACAGAGAGACAGAGAGACAGAGAGACAGAGACAGAGAGAGAGACAGAGAGAGAGACAGAGAGAGAGAGATGTAGATAGGTTGATATCCATAGACAGATGTAGACAGAAACATTAATATATTTTTAAAACATTTATATAATCCTTAGTACATGCCAGGCATATATGTGTGCTTGTATGTCTATCTATAAATATGTGTGTGAGATACAATGTCTGTGGACACATAACCTCACAACCCAAAGATTTCTTTTCCTCTTCGTGTGTGTGTGTGTGTGTGTGTGTGTGTGTGTGTGTGTGTGTGTAAAACCCCACAACCTAAATCCTTTTGTCCATGTGTTAATTGACTCTCCAGGGAGTTCTTCCTAATTCTATTGTTTAGCAGTTACAGTACAACCAGTTCTTTCTTGGCCCTAATGGACAAAGAGAAACGTGTCTCCTGAAGTGCCTCAGTTCCTCAGAGGAGTCCTTGGGGCCTGTTGCAAGCAGCCTCTAACTGCAGCCTCTTTACCACCGGGAGGTAGAGAAAAATCCCTTCTCTCACCAGATGGTCTTTGATACCGTTGACCTCTCTGACAGGTCTGATGTGCCATAACCGTTCACTAGTTGTCTACAAGATACTGATGAGAAGAGCTTCAAGCGAGATGCACCTTTGAAAGAGCCCTTAAGCGATGGACCAGGCGTTGAGGAAACACTCCTTCTGCCCCCTGGGGGGAGAGGTGGAAGGACTCGGCCTGGGGAATACTGCACAGGCTACCAAGCAAGAACAATGGGGCAATTGGCTTTGCTAAATTGCTTCTCTTTGCCTTCTTTTTAGAATTTGAATCTTCCTTAGGAGAAACATGTCCCTGGGGAGGGAGGGACTCAGAAAGGAAGACATAAAAAGAGCACGGGACCTGGAAGCTGCGGACTCCCTAGAAAGTGGGCCTGCAATCAGCACAGAGACTGCTGTCTGCTTCATTTGCAGAGACGGCAAGTTCTTAATGTTCTCTCTGGATAGGAGAAGTCTTATCTACAAGTCCACACAAAACCTTAGGCGAGATGTAGAAATGATTTCTCCAAACTGTCTTTGTGATAAACCGGGAGAATGTGCAAAGATATCAATACACCAACGGTTAGGGCCACAATTCAAAAAGAATATTACTTAGAGATCCGTACATCTTAGAAAATCTGGGGGAGGGGATTAGAGAATCACAAGTTATCAGGAGGAGGCATCAGTGGATTAGGGCAGGCAAGAAATGGAATGCAAATTTAAAGGTCTAGACAGGGTCCAAGACTAGCTGGGGATGGTCGCATGTCCTACTGGGTGTACCCTGGCCAGATTACATTCAAAAGACTGTGTTCAGTTCTTGGTACCCTATTTTTATGAAGGATAGTGATGAACTGAATGGTATCTGGAAGAAGATTAAACCATTGATGAGGGGCTTCTAGTTCATAGGAGGATCACTTTAAGAATATGGAAAAGACTGGGGCAGCGAGGTGACCCAGTGGATTGAGAACCAGGCCTAGAAATAGGAGGTTCTGACTTTAATTCTGGCCTCAGACACTTCCTAGCGGTATGACCCTGAGCAAGTCACTTAACCCCCAATGCCTAGCCCTTAGTACTCTTCTGCCTTGGAACCAAAACACAGAATTGATTCTAAGATGGAATGTAAGGTTTGTTTTTTTTTTTAAAGGATACGGAGAATCCTGGGGCAGCTCAGAGGATACAGACTCAAACCTGGAGATAGGAAGTCTTAGGTTCAAATCTGACCTTAGATACTTCCCAGCTATGTGATCCTGGGCAAGTCACTTAACCCCCACTGCTGAGCCCTTACCACTCTTTTGCTTTGGAACCAATACACAGTATTGATTATAAGGCGGAAGGGAAGGAAGGGTCTTTAAAAAAAGAATATAGAGAAGACTGGGGCAGCTAAGTGATTCAGAAGATATAGACCCAGGCCTGGAGATGGGAGATCTTGGGTTCAAATGTGACACCAGACAGTTCCTAGCTGTGTGATCCTGGGCAAGTCACTTAATCCCCATTGCCTACCTCTTAGAGCCAATATACAGTATTGATCCTAACACAGAGGGTAAGGTTGTTGTTTTTAGGACTATAGAGAAAACGGAAAAAAGGCATGATAGTAGCTGTCTTCAAGTATCTGCCAAGCTGTGACATAGAAAAGGTAATGGACTTAATCTTCTTGGTACCAGAGGACAGAGCCACAGCAATGAATGAAAGTCATAAAGAAGCACAATAGGTCTTCGGGTACAAGCAAGATAAGTATTTGTTGGGCAGATTTCAGAGGGGGTGCTTGTCCACATACGTGGTGGCCTAAATCAGTGATGGCAAACCTTTTTGAGCTATGGGTGATGTGAGAAATGTCCTCAGGCATGCATGGAGAGAGGGAGGGGAGCAATCCAGCCCCACTTCCCTCTGGCTTTCTAGTAACAAACTCTGGTGAACTCTGTGCTGGGGGTGGGGGTGTGACAGTGTGCATGTCCAGAGAGGGCTCTGAATGCCCCCTCTGGCATGCATACCATAGGTTTGCCACCGCGAGCCTAGATGATGTCTGAGGCGCCTCTCCATGAGATGCCAAGGCCCTTGTTGACTGAGCTAATGGCCCAAGATGGTATCATTTAAGTTCTTACTTTGGGAGTCATCTGGCTTCTCTTTAAAACCAATGTAGATCAACATCCTTTTCTTCTATCTCCTCTCAGTATCACCAGATGAAGAAATACAAGAACTTAGAGAGTCCAATATTAATTACTGAACTGTTTTTAAGCAACTATTTTCTTTTATGAATTTAATTAGAGTAGAAGGTTTCTTCTTAGTCTTGTTGCAAGAAGTTGGAATATTTTACAAGAATACCAGAGGCCGGGCATGTGTGTGCAAAGTTAACCAGGCTTCTTTTTTTAAACATCTGGGCCTTTGAAGATCATAATTACTGCACAGGAGATATTATAGAAAATCTCTGACTTTCCGGCAGTTGTGTGACTACTGCTTACCTCTAAATACTGTGTATGGAAGCCTGCTTAAGGTCTTCCCTTTAAAAAATGTCTTTACACTAAACGATCACTCTAGTCCAACTATCAATAATATGGAAATAGGTCTTGATCAATGATATGTGTTAAACCCAGGGGAATTGTGGGTCGGCTAAAGGGGCGTTGGGGGGGGTTTGGGGGAGAGGGAGAGAACATGAAACATGTAACTAGGGGAAAATATTCAAAATAAAAATTAAAAATGAATAAATAAAATGGTAAAAAATAAAAAATGTCTTTAGGGGGTCATGTTCCTTAAAAGACACAAAATAAAATATGTTAATAGGCGTCCATTGATTAGGGAATAGCTCCATAAAGTATTGTACATGAATGGAATGGATTACTGTGCTATAAGAAAGGACAAATATGATGGATACAGGAAAACATAGACAGATATAGATGAACGGATACAGAGTGAAGTCTGCAGAACCTGGAGAATGATATGTGCACAATGACTACAACAAAGTAATTGACAAGAACCACAAACAAAATAGTAATTAACCGAATGTTGTGTAATAATGATGATGAAGGCTGGGTCAAGAAAATACACTTCCCTTCCTTTACCACAAAAAGCAAAGATTAGTATGAAATATATGTATGGGGGGAGAGGGTGGCTGCTAAGTGGCTCAGTGGATTGAGAGCCAGACCCAGAGACAGGAGGTCCTGGGTTCAAATCCAGCCTTAGACACTTCCTAGCTATGTGACTCTGGGCAAGTCACTTAACTCCCATTGCCCACCCTTACCACTCTTCTGCCTTGGAACTATTACACAGTATTGATTCTAAGATGGAAGGTGAAGGTTTTAAATATATATAAATATATATACATACATACATATATATGTATATACATCTATACATGTATATATATATATGGAACACAATTAATACGTCATTGGTTTTTGTGAGCTGAGTTTTTTTACTTTTTCTTTTTTTAATCTTGATTACGAAAGATCCATTGGGTAGAGAAGGAAAAGGGTATGTTCATAAATAAAGGTAATGTAAAAACAAAACAGCAATTTTTCTCAATTCTAGGCTCTTCCTCTAGTTTATTTAAACCTGTGTGAGCTTGGGCAAGTCACTCAATCTCCCTGGGCCTCGGTTTCTTCCTTTGTAAAATGAGGGGCTGAACTAGTTTACCTCTAAGGACCCTTCCAGGTCTCCATCTAGGAAAAGGAGATTTTAAAAAAGTAAGTCGAATTTGTATCTTATCTGATTCCTAAGAGGAGGTGTAATACAACCGAAAACTCATCAGCCTTGGAGATACCTTGTTGAGTCCGTGTTGTAACTCTTATCAGTGGTTTAATAATGGGCAAGTTACTGAACATCTCAAAGCTTCAGTTTTGTCATCCATAACATGGGGACAATAATACACTTCTGACCTCCTGGGATTGTTTTAAAAATAATTTTAAAAAGCATTCTATTGTTTTCTTTCTGGCCTGGACAGAATTGGAAAGAGTGGAGAGGAAGCCTATGTCTCTCTAAATGCTTTGCTGACCCATGTAGCTTAGGCTGGTGACTGTGCTGGGGGAAAGACATTCTCAGTGCAAAGAATGACCCTGTTTTAATTTCTCCCCCTTCTGAGGGAGTGCTGGAGGCAGCTCAAACCAGCTCTGGAAAGCCGATAGCTGGATTTTCCAGGTGGGTGGAAATCAGCAAGTCTTGGAAATCAGCAAGTGTTACCAATGTGGTCTTGATTTATGAAATGGTTGGCTATTTAGACTAAGCAAAGTGATAGATACAATGTTCATAATACTGAGTCAATTTCCAAGTGAATACATTTTATCTTATTTGTTTCTTTGTTGGTTTTAAACTCTTACTTTCTTAGAAACAATGTTAATTCCAAGGCAGAAAAGCAGTAAAGGCCAAGCAATTGGAGTTAAATGACTTGCCCAGAGTTGCCCTGCTAGGAAGCGTCTGAGGTCACATTTGAACCCGGGACCTTCCATCCCCAGGCCTGGCTCTCTTCCCACTGAGCCACCTAGTTGCCCCCATCTCTGTTACTGTTGATTCTCCTTATAACAGTGTTGGCCTACATGGACATAATCTTGCTCATGCCCTGTCCAAGCTTTGGGGAGCAGAGTCCTCTGTGTGGGAGTTGAGTATTCCTGGGCTGGCTTTCCTGGTCTGCTAATGTCCCGTGTGTCGTGTTCTCAGTTTGTCTCCAGGGTTGAAGGTCCATTCAATATGTGCTCACTCTCAGCTAGTCTCTCCCCTTTCCTATCCATTCTTCAACCAGTTGTCAAAATGATTCTCTGTAAATGCACATTTAATCAGGTCACTCTCCCCTTCAATAAACTCCCGTGGCTCCCTATGACCTCTAGGAACATATAACGACTTCTCTGTTTGGGGATTTAAAGCTCTACCTTTCCTTTAACACATTACTCTTCTCTACACTCTATGGTCCAGCTCTACTGGCCTTCTCCAGCTCATTTGACAGATGATGAAACCGAGGCAAAGAGGGTAAAATGACTTGCCCAGGGTCACACAGTCAGTAAGTATCTGAGGTCAAGTTTGAATTCAGGTCTTCCTGACTCCAGGCCCAGTGCTCTATCCACTGCCACCACCTACCTGCCCCCTAGCCTAATATGCAACTGGCTTTTTTTGGTGGCAGCCTCCCTACTGTTGACTCAAAATTAGAGTACTGAGCAGTTCTGAGTATCTTGTCTGAAGAAGGTCATCCATAAGCTGTGAAGTATCCAGAGGAAGGCAATCACCATGGTGAACCAATGGAATCATCTCTCCTCTGATTGTTAAATTTTCTTTGGATTTACCACTTGGAAATGGCGACAAATCAGGGCTCGATTCTGCTTTGTGGATCATCTCGATTTAAGAAAATGATGGAGAAAACATTAATAATGTCAAATAAACTTTGAAAAATGGTTCTAAATGTTCGGTTCCAAATTCTCTCCCTCTCACCACCCTTTCCCCACCCCCTGAGAAGGCAAGAAACACCACACCTCCTATA
>NW_025398565.1:0-3010 GCF_016433145.1 Gracilinanus agilis | reverse complement strand
ATATATATATATATATATATATCTCCTTCCCTAGTCTCTATTTTAGAAGGCAAGGGACTAGCCTCAGGGTCATTGGTAGGTTGAAATAGGGTCTGAGGAAAGGAGAGGGAAATTATTTTAATAATGGGGGAAAGGCCTTAATTCAGTCACAAAATGTTAGAGCTGGAAGAGGTCTCTGATGTAACTCATATGCCTATAGAGGCTTCAGGATCTTACACAGTTTTCTTCTCATAAACCAAGAGGCTAGTCAGTAAAAGTGTTATTTTTCTCCATTTTATAGATTAGGCACCCAGGAAACACTTAACAAGTATTAAATGAACTGAATTGTACAGATTTAGCTCATGTTTCTATGGTATTTTAAAGGTTTATAGTAACTCCTTCACAACAAACAATCTCAGGTCAATGCACAATTACTCCAGTTTTATGGTTGAGAAAATTGAGACTTGTAAAGACAAACTGTTTAAACCAACAGTCACTCTCAGCTGAGTAAGTGTTGGAGCTAAGATTTGAACCTAGGTGTCTCAACTTCAAATTCAGAACAGTAAGAAACAGAGGGAACTTAGAACATAAAGAGTCAGGACATAGAACATGTGAGCCACTGGGGGCCTTGGAACATAATGTTAGGCTACAGAACAGTAGAGAATGGGAGAGGTCTTGGCACGTAGAACACAGAATGTTTGAGCTGGCAGGGACCTTAGAACACTAGAGATAGAAGAAGCCTTAGAATTTAGAATGTTGGAACATAGAACAGTAGAGATGACAGAGACCTCAGAACTTTGAACACAGAATGCTCAAGCTAGTAGAAAGTTTAGAACATAAGATATTAGGACATAGAACACTAGGGATGGAAATGACCTTAAAAACTTAGGAAATTAGAACATAGAATGCTCAAGCTGGTAGAATATTATATGTTAGGACATAAAAAACTAGAGATGGAAATGGCCTTAGAACTTAGGAAGTTAGAACTAGCATGTTCAAGCTGGCAGGAACTTTTTAGAGCATAGGATGTTAGGACTTGAATACACTAGAGATGAAAGAAGCCTTAGAACTTAGAACACAGAATGTTCAAGTTGTCAGGGGCTTTAGAACATAAGATGTTAGGACATAGAACACTAGTCATGGAAGAAACCTTAGAGCTTAGAATGTTAGAAGAAGGAACAGTAGAGATAAAAGAGACCTTAGAACTTAGAAAGTTTCTGCATCTATTACCTACCAGAATACCAACCCTTGTGAAGTAGGTACGGCCCAGATATTAATCTGTTTAATTAGATGAGTAAACAAAGGAGGGGCAAAGTGACTTGTCCAATGTTGAACAGCAAATTACTGGCAAAAAATTCCATGTTTTTCTGATTCCCAGAGGAATGGGCTCTGGCAGGAGAGTAAGAACAAGGTGGTAGGGAGGAGAAAAATGGTCTCCATGAATGGCCTTGAGATTCTTTGTATGAATTAAAAAAAAACAAAACAACCCTTACCTTCCTTCTTATTTTTTTTTGAAACCCTTAACTTCTGTGTATTGGCTCATAGGTGGAAGAGTGGTAAGGGTGGGCAATAGGGGTCAAGTGTTGCCCAGGGACACACAACTGGGAAGTTTCTGAGGCCAGATTTGAACCTAGGACCTCCCGTCTCTAAGCCTGGCTCCCAATCCACTGAGCCACCCAGCTGCCCCCCTTACCTTCCTTCTTAGAATCAGTACTGTATATTTATTCTAAGGCAGAAGAGTGGTAAGGGCTAGGCAATGGGGATCAAGTGATTTGTCCAGGGTCACACAGGTAGGAGGTATGTCTGAGGGTCAGAATTGAACCCAAGTCTCCTGGCTTAGATCTCAAACCACTGAACCACACCTTCTGCCCCCTGAATCTTTTTCTTAGGACTAGTATTTTTGGTCCTGCCTACTACCTTTGTCACCTTCTTCCCATCAGCCTTGGGTTGGGTACAGCTTTTTCTACCTTTTTGTCTTTTGCTCATGAGGTCCTTTCCTGAGAGTTCAGAGTGTGATGAAGTAAAAGCTGAGAGCCAGTGTGGAATCAGGAGTCTAATGCTGGCCCTGTTTCCTTTTCTGGATCTCATTTTTCTCCTTTATAAAAATAGAGAGACTAGACTAGGTGACCACTAAAACCTTTCCAGCTCTGACATTCTATGCTCCACAATTTTGGAAGCCCAGCTGCTAAGAGAGGGAACCTGGAAGAGGGGCATGGAATGGACTGGCCATTAAGTGGAGTCAGGAAAGGAACAAGTCATGAAAGGAACCTGGTTGATCCCAATTGGAGGCTTACTGGAATAGAACAAGGCCATGTCAGCTTCTTTTGCTTTGTGGAAGATAGTCTTAGGATAATAACAGATGGTGTAGCCTGAATGGATAAACAAAAGGGTTTGTCAGAGATTTCCTTTACCTTGAAGGGAATAGTGATAGTGGATGTGAGGGACAGCCTTCCACCATCTTTGGGACTCTAGGAATTCCTTTTCTCAGGGTAGGGGTGAAATCAGCATATATAGATGAGACTGGGTTGAGTGATGGTCAGGATTGCAGGGAGGAGAGTACTTGTAGCAGAATCTAGATTCGGAGTTTGGTTAGGGATGACTTGGGTGGTTGGGTGCTTAGTAGGTGGAGGCAAGACCTTAACTCTCTATTTCATCCGTAGCCAAAGTTGATACTGTTATGAGAAAGGGAGAGAAAAGAGAAGGAGAGGAGTAAAGGAAAGGACGAGAGAGGAACAGAGGAGAAGAGGAGGGAGACACACAAAAGAAGAGATGGGAGAGAGGCTGGAGAGGAGAGAGGAAGAAGAGAGAAGACAAAGAAAGGAGTCAGAAGAAGAGGAGAGAAAGGAGAAGAGTGAAGGAAAGGAGAAGAGAGGAGAGAAATGGAAAGAGAGATGAGAGAGAAAAGCTGAGAGGTAAGAGAGGAGAGGAAGGAGAGGGAGGAGAAGTAAGAGAAGAGGAGTAAAGCAGTAAAAAGGAGAGAGACAAATAAGAGAGGAAAACTGAAAAGAGGAGAGAGTAGAAAAGGGGAGAG
>NW_025398564.1:0-6436 GCF_016433145.1 Gracilinanus agilis | reverse complement strand
GGAAGGAAGGAAGGAAGAAAGGAAGGAAGGAAGGAAGGAAGGAAGGAAGGAAGGAAGGAAGGAAGGAAGGAAGGAAGGAAGAAAAGAAAGATTATTAGTAAGGAGAAGGTGAGAGACAAGAAAGAGGGAAATTGAGTAAGGCCTCTTTGAGACCAATGCAATTGTAAATAGTTCAATTATATATCTAAATAAATTATTTTCCCCAGGAATTCAAATGCTTTTCAGCCATTATCTTCCTGATCATTTTAGTCTTCCTATGAGAGATACATAATAAGAGAGATATAGCATGTAAGAGCACTAAATTTAGAGTCAGAAGACCAGCTATGTTTGAATCTTAGTGCTACAACCAACAACCTGTGTAATGTGGGTACATTAATTTACCTCTCTAGTAGTCAGTTTTCTATATCATAGAATAAAAGTCTTAACAAGATGATCTATAATGAAAGTATCTGATCTAAATCTGTGATTTGAAGATATGGTTGATTTTCAGAGACTGTTAGCTGACCTTTTCAGGATTACCATTAATAATAGCAGGTCAAATATGGAAACAAGTCTCTGTAATACCAGTGAAAAGTTGTAAAAATAATTTTTTGTTGTTTATTTCTTTAAAAAAATGGAAATAAAGAACAACTTAAATAATCGGAAGGATATGTATTGATCCTGTTGACCAGTGTCAAGATAATAAAAAATGATGATACTACCTAAATGAATTTATTGATTTAATGTTGTTCCAATTAAACTGCCAAGGGGATACTTTATAGAGCTAGACAAAATAACGATAAAATTTATTTGGAGGAACAAAAGGTCTAGAATCTCAAGAGAAATATGAAAAAAAGTAATGAATAAGAACTAAGTCTTTCTGAACTCAAATTAAAAGGCAGTGATTGTCAAAACCATTTGATGCTAACCAAAAATTGGAAAAATGGATCAGTGAAAGAGACTAGATAAGAATAACAGGTATAACTAAACTTAATAACCTAGTATTCAATAAATCTGAGAACATTAATTATTATTAGATAAGAAACTTCCTATATGACAGAACTGCTAGAAAAACTGGAAAAAAGTTTGGCAGGAATCAGGTCAAAATCAATATCTTATACCAGTGATGGGCAAACTTTTTAAAGAGGGGGCCAAAGGAAAGAAAATGATCATCTGTCAGTCTGTTTCTAAGGCAATTCTTTCGAAGTTTCATTGCATTATATCCTACTCATTGTATTCATCAGATTAGGAATAATGTCCCACTGGGGGATAGAACATTTCAGGGGGCTGAATATGGACTGCAGGCCATAGTTTGCCCATCACTGTCTTATACTATTATTCAGCAGTTTCGGACATGCCCAAACTCCTTGTGACCCCATTTAGGATTTTCTTGGGAAAGATAATGAGTGGTTTGTCATTTCCTTTTCCAGTTCATTCTACAAATGAGGAAATCGGGGTAAACAGATTTAAGTGAGTTGCCTAAGGTTATACAGCTAGTAAATGTCTTGAAGCAAATTTGAACTCAGGAAGACGAGACCTTCTGACTCCAGTTCCAGCTGCCCCCTTTATATTATATAAATCTAAAAAAGAAATGTTACAAATATTGAGGATCACATCATAAGAGATGAATTAGATTGGATAATTTTCATAGCTTTAACTAGGGGGACACTTCCTAAAGGATTTTACCACAAAAGATTTCATAGATAATTTCAAATGAATTAAATTGGGAATGCATTTCCTTGAGCAAAATCAGTGCAACTATGGACAAGAAAGAAGGTTGTCAAATGGGAAAAGATCTTGGTGTCAAATATCTTTGAAAAAATCTAACATAGCAAATTAGCACCTTCACATGAGACCAGGCTATAGGATGAGCTATTCCCATTGAGTAAGTGGTCAAAGACAATAAACAAACTGTCCTCAAAGGAAGATTGATACACTATTAAAAACCATCTGAATGACTGATCCAAATCACTAATAATAAGAGAAATGCAAATCAAAGTAACTTTAATATTTCACTTTACTGAATTCCAGCAAACTGGCAGAGATGCCAAAAGATAGAAAGAGCCAATGTTGGAGGGACAGCAGAGAGATGGTCATACTAATACACTTCTGGTGAGGATATGAATTGGTCCAAGTATTCTGGAAAGCAATTTGGAATTATATCAGTCAATCAGTAAATGCTCCCTAAGGACCTACTGTATGCCAGACACTAAACTAAGCACTGGGGATTAAAAAAAGGGCAAAAGAGAGTTCCTGCCTTCAATCAAGTGGGAAAGACACCATGCAAATAAATACATACAAAGAAAGCTATATACAAGATAAATCAGTAGTAATCAACAGAGGGAAGGCATTAGAATTTTTTTTAATCCTTACTTTTGTCTTACTACCTGTTCTAAGATAGAAGAGAGGTAAGGACTGGACAATTGAGGTTAAATGATTTGCCCATTTGTCACACATCTTGGAAATATCTAAGGCTGGATTTGAACTCAGGTCCTTCTGACTCCAAGTCTGGTATTCTATCCACTGTGCTATCTAGCTACCCCTGAAAACTATTAGAATAAAGTCAGAATTGAGGAAACCTTTTCCAGAGCCAAGGGATAGAGTGTCTTATTCAGGAGGTCAGTGGCACTGGCTCCAAGAGCACGTCTTGTAGAGTAAGAAGATGAATTATAGATTTGGTATTATCATTATCATCATTAGTTAGACCCTACTGTTAAGTTGTAACTATTGATTTAAAAGTAAGAGATAGTCTCAGTTTATTAACCGATTGAATAACTGAGTATGACATTTATTATATATAATCTGTAGCAACGTAAGGTAATTATTTATAATTATGTAGATCCCTGTAATCATATAGATTTATAGAAGTAAATCTTGTCTCTGCTTTCGTAACTGACTCACCCAGTGTAGAAACTTGCTTTTGGGATGATTATGCAAAAGGCTGTAGAGACTAAGGTGACCACAAATAATTGGTTGTTGATTATTTCCAGTAGCTTTTTGGTTGTTTCTCTAGGATTCTTTAAGTAGACCATTTTATCATCTGCAAAGAGTGATAGCTCGGTCTCCTCCTTGCCTCTTTTAATCCCTTCAATTTCTTTTTTCTTCTCTAATTGCTACTGCTAGTGTTTCTAGTATAATGTTAAATAATTGAGGTGATAATGGGCATTGTTGCTTCACTCCTGATCTTATTGGGAAAGCTGCTAACTTATCCCCATTGCAGATGATACTTGCTGATGGTTTTAAATGTATATTGTTTATTATTTTTAGGAAAGGCTCATCTATGACCACAAATAATTGGAAATTTTTCCATTGAGGACACAGACATTTCATCATCATCATCACCGTGAGACTTTCTCCTTGAACCTTCTCAAAAGGAACAATACATGAGTTGTTAGCCCTAAACACAAGACCTCTGTTATTGGAAAGGGCAGTGAAAAAGTCTACAAGTTCCTTTTTTTGTATATAAAGACCTGTCACATTGGGTACGCAGGGTCTTTGTGCTGGGTGCATGTGCAGACTATTGACTCATGTGACTTTCCTTACTATAATATTAAGGTCAATTTGTTCAGAAGACTTGGTTCCAAGTTTTTCTTGACAAGAACAAAGTGTAAGATTGGAAAGGTAGAAGGGCACTAGGTTATGAAAGCCTTTGAATTGCAGAGCATTTTTTATTTTACTCTGGAGGCAATTGGGAGCCCATGGAGTTTATTGAGTAGGAGGGGGATGTAGTCAGAACTACACTTTAGGAAAATCACTGTTGACTGAATGACAGATGAATTGGATTATAATTAGGAGAGACTGGAGGTAGGCAGCCCCACCAGCAACTATTATTTTATTCCAGTCCTGAGATGAAAAAAAGCCTTTACTATAGTAGTGGTGGTACCAGAGGAGAAAGGGGGATATTTGAAAGATATTTCACAGATGAAATTGAAATCTTTGGCAACAAATTTCATCTGGGGAGTGGGAGATAGTGAGGATGCTGGGTGGCTCCTGGGTTTCAACCCTGAGGGACTAGGAAGATGGTGTCGCCCTCTATAATAATAGGAGAGGTAGGAGTGAGGGAGAGTTTCAGAAGAAAGATGATGGACTCCATTTTAGACATGACGTGCTTAAGATGTCTACTGGATGTTCAGTTTGAGACATCTGAAAGGCAATTGGAGATGTGTGATTGTTGATCAGCAGAGAGCTGGGAGCAGAGTAGGTAGATTTAGAGTCGTCAGTACAGTAAGTAAATTAAAAAGTAATTAAATTCATGAGAGTTGATGAGATCACCAAGTAAAGTAGTACAGAGGTAGAAGACAGCCCAGGACAAAACCCTGATGGATACCTTCAGTTAGAGGGCATCATCTGAAAGAGGATCCACTAAAGTAGACTGAGAAGGATAGATCAAAGGGCCAGGAGCAGAACCAGGACAGAGTAATGATCTGAAAACCTAAAAAGAAGAAAGTATTGAGGAGAGAGTGATCAACAATGTCAAAGGCTGCAAAAAAGTCAAGGAGAATGAGGATTGAGAATAGACCATCGGATTTGGCAACTAAGAGATTGGTAACATTGGAGGGAGTTGTTTCAGTGAAATAACATGGTCCTAAACTGAATTGTAGGGGTTAAAAAGAGAGTGGCAAGAGAGAACATAGAGGAGAGATCAATTATTGTAGACAGCCTTTTCAAAGAATTTAGCTACAAAGACCAGAAGTTATAGGACAATAAGTAGTGGAGAGGGAAGTGAAAGTGATTAATATGTCCATGCCCTTTACCCCAGAGGTACCACTATTAGGTATGTCCCCCAATAATCCAAGGTCAAAGACATAAAGATCCAATATACACCAAAATATTCATCACAACTTTGAAAAAAAAGACTAAAAAATGGACACCGAGGAGATGTCAATGTCCATTGACTGGGGAATATTTAAGCAAATGATAAAATAGAATGCTACTGAGTTTTAATAGACAATGAGGATAAAGAATTCAAATAAGCACGGGAAAACTGATATGAAATGATAAGAGCGAAGTAAGAGAAAATGACACACAATGACTGCAATGTAAATGGAAACCACAACACTAAAAAATGACACTGAACATGAAGAAATTGTAATGATCAAGCTTGTAACCAAAGAAGAAATGGGAAAATGTTATCTCTTACCCTCCCTTTTTTTTTACAGAAATTGGGGTATTATGGGGTGCAGAATATTGCAGGTACTGTCAGATTTGGTTAATGTATTGCTTAGTTTTACTGAACTGTTTTTTTTTCTTTATTTCTCTTTCTCTGTTTTTTTTTTTTTTTACAAAGGATGACCGTCTACTGGTTTGGAGAGTGGGGAAGGACATGTGCAGAAATAGAGAGTTTTAAAACAACAATTATATATTTTTGTTAAAATTAAATGTACTGGGCAGCTGGGTAGCTCAGTGGAGTGAAAGTCAGGCCTAGAGACAGGAGGTTCTAGGTTCAAACCCGGCCTCAGCCACTTCCAGCTGTGTGACCCTGGGCAAGTCACTTGACCCCCATTGCCCACCCTTACCACTCTTCCACCTATGAGACAATACACCAAAGTACAAGGGTTAAAAAAAATTAAATGTACTTATTTTATTTAAAAACTCAATTTAAAAAAGAAGTTCCATATATCACTTCCTTGCTAAGTAGAGCACATAAAATATAATTTAACCCTTCCTTGATTCTTAAGTTCATCAATTCTGGGCTGTGATGCTCTCGGCTGAGTGGGTTAGAGGTGAGGGGAGGTCCATACACCTTTTCATATCAACTCCAAATGACCTTCAGATTTCCGTGTTTTTATACTTTGAGATTTACTATTTCTTCCTTTTTCTATTGGCTCTCACTTCCCTATGTGTCTACTTCTGACAGTACATCCCTTCTCACTGTCACTTTAATAATAAAGATAACAGCAATAGTAATCATTCACACTCATATAGCATGGCAAAGCTCCCCAAGCTTAAACTTTGGGGAGCTAAAGGTTGCCAGGACAGGCAGGGCATTAGAGTGGGTTGGGAATAAGGAAGACTTTGTCTTGAATCCTGCCTATGAAAATGAGTCCCTAGATGACACTAGCAAAGCCACTTTGTCTCGGAGCTACAATTTCTTCATCTATAAAATAAGGGTGGTAAAACCTACACTATCTACCTCAAAAGGTTCTTGTAAGGGAAGCATCTTGTAGAACTTAAGTGTTAGCTTAAATGGGAGTTATTAAGACAGATAAATGAGAATTTCAGATCATTTGTCTTAATCTTGCAGACAATTCTAAGTCGATAGTCTTGAATTTGAGAGTAGCTCTTTGCCTCTTCTGTGAAGTAAAATGTATGGGCTTTGTGACAGGTACATCCATTGCTATTCACACCACAATTGACTAAAAGGTGCTGAGAATATAAACTTTCAATGCATTTACTGTTTGTTCTTTGCCGAGAGAGAGAGAGAGAGAGAGAGAGAGAGAGAGAGAGAGAGAGAGAG
>NW_025398563.1:0-1426 GCF_016433145.1 Gracilinanus agilis | reverse complement strand
TATATATATATATATATATCGAGAGAGACAGAGAGAGAAAGATACAGAGAGAGACAGACAGAGAGAGAGAGACAGAGAGACAGAGTCAGAGACAGACAGAGACAGAGAGAGAGAAAGATACATAGAGACAGAGAGAGACAGAGACACACACACACAGAGACAGAGACAGACAGACAGAGACAGAGTCAGAGAGAGACAGAGAGAGAGACAGAAAGAAACAGAGAGAGAGACAGATGGATATGTAGTCCATACATACATACATATATACATACATACATACATACATTTCTCCTACATGCAATAGGGAGTCTTTGGAGTTCATTGAGTTGACTAGTGGTATGTTCAGAGCTGTGCTTTAGGAAAGCTACTTTTGCCAGCTAGGTGAAAGGCAGATATACCAGAGTGGGGAGTGACTGGAAATGAAATGTGTTGGGAGTGATGGGTGCATAAAGAGGATCTGGATGCGAGAAATATTATAAAATGCTATAGTTCTTCTTGAGCTTTTTCCTCAAAGTGCTTATATATCTTAAACCAAAAGCTTACAAAAATTAAATATATTTAGAAAAAGAAATTAAAATAAGTCTGATTCAGATTAGTTTCATTATAATAGATAAGGAGCAAAGACTAGTTTCTTCCCGTCCTGTTGCTCAAAAGGGTCTTTGGTATCTTTGTGACCCAGAAGTGGAAGACTCAAACTCTTGTTTGAATTCATTGGTTCATAGTTTATACAGTAAATAGATTTACTAGCTTAAAGACAACTCAGAAGTTAGCCATTCTGTCCTCCTCATTCTACCAATAAGGAAATTAAGGATCAAGGGGGACAAGGGATTTGTCCCAAGTCATGCAAATAATTAACATCAGAGAAAAGATTTGAACACAGGTCCTCTGGTTCCAAAATCAGAACTCTTTCCACTATTGAAAGTACACTCTTGTCTGAAGCAGTAGAACTTTGTGTGGCCCTTTTGATTTCAAAATCTTTGTTCTACTTTTTTATGCCTGCTGGAAAAATTTTCCTCAAATGCAGTGAGCACTGAGGATGAATTATGTAAGGGTTTGTGTATAGGAATTATTTCAATTCTGTTAGTTCTCTCTCTTGCTCTTATTTTTTTCATAATTTCTAATTTGAAACCCATTAAAATAACAGAAAAATCAATTAAATCTATACTCTGAAAATTATCTGTTTGACAGGCTTTAGATCTTACTCCTCTATTTATTCATGTAACACATACTATATAGTTTTGAGTTTATAGAAAAAATTATCCAATTTTCTTATTTTAGTCTGTAAATTAGCAACACGTTTAATTCAGTGATGTATTAATTCCTCTATAAAACAGTACTCAGAGGAAGGGGCAGAGTAAGTATAAAACTATATGTATGTATGAATACATACATACATATAGTTTTATATATATATATACATATATAT
>NW_025398562.1:0-7716 GCF_016433145.1 Gracilinanus agilis | reverse complement strand
GAAGGGAAGGGAAGGGAAGGCAAAAGTTGCATCCTGGAATTCTTAAACACAGGGCTCCAGTAAATGCAACCTTTAGGCTGGTGGTATTCAGGAAGTTCCCCCCCCCCCCCCTTTTCTCTTTTTAAGAAAGTTAGATTTCAGAACTCTCAAATTAAAAGTTACTAGAGAGACAACCTCAATGCCTAAAGCTTCCTAGAAGTTCTTCCTTCCTCTCTCTAGAAGGTTGGATCTCTCACTTGACTTTATCTATGCATAATATTAAAAACTGTAACTTTGACCAATGGGCTGTGGCTCTGCATTCTTTACCCTTCTCTAAGTTCTAGAAATGTATAGTCAACATATTGGATTGGATTCAGTTCTGGAAGACTCTGGCCTTTAATGAAAGAGAGGCTAGGTTCCTATTCCTCATATTTTTTTGGCTCATTAAATCTCCAGCCTGGCCCTGGGGTAAAAATTATTTAAAGTTTAGGTTGTGGTTCTTTTATAAGTCTTTCCAAAGGAAGAGAGGAGAGTGAGTAAAAAAAGTAGGCAATGTACAATATTAATCAGCTATAGAACAGGTACTTATATTTCTTACACACAAAATAAGTACTAAAGAACACAAAAGACTGGGTGCATATTGATAGAATAATGAAACAGAATTCAATAATGAATTATATTCACTGTTGCAATAGATTGGGAGGCCGCTTCTTAAACTTTCCTAATGAGACTATGAGGTCCTTGAGAGCAGAAACTATTTTGTTTGTTTGTCTTGCCCTTCTTGGGATCTCCATCCTTTGGCCTGAAACATAGTAAATACTTAACAAATGCTTCTTGACTCAGACTCATCTAAACATGAAACATTTTGCAGGACTGTTGACAATTAAGCATTTTACATTATACTTCAGTGTGCCACTGTTTCCTTCTCAAGTCTATGTTTTCATGTAAGCTCAGCCAAGGGCTTAAGCCCCTCAACTTCTCAAAGGTTACTTTCTTTGATACAAAAGTTTCTCTTGCTTCTTCCCACCAGGCAGGTTTATTCATTGGGCAGAAAACCTCTAGACTTCATAAATTAATTTCTAAACATGAGCATATTAACCTCCGGAATGATGTTCCAACACCTATTTTAAAAAAATATATATCTTTACCTTTCATCTTAGAATCAATAATGTGCATTTGCTCCAAGGCAGAGGAGTTAAGGGTTAGGCAATAGGGGTTAAATGTCTTGTCTGGCATCATGTAACTAGGAAATACCCAAAAACACATTAGACCCCAGGACTTCCTGACACCAAACTTGGCATTCCATCTGAGTTACCTAACTTCCCCTTTCATCATCTATTCAAGAAGGATATGCAAAATGAAAAAAGTAGCTAGGAGCACAAGCATAAACTTGCTTAGCTGAGGCTACACTCCTTTTAGGGTTGCAATATGTTAGGCTGAGACTTTATGTTGTTGCCATTGTTTACCAAGGAACAGGAATTCAGAGTCTAGGAATTTTTATCTGGGACTAAGTGTATGAAAGGATAGGAAAATCCTATGTCTTTGCAACAAGGAAGTCATAAAGCAGCTCCTAGAACTTTAGGGTTTGAGGGAAAAGGTACATACTATGTACATGCAGCTATCTTAGCTCTATTGATCTTTGGTCTGTGTTCAACTCACTTAAGACCCTGCAGACAATAGTAAGGGAAACAATAATTAATTTTCAATGAATATTCAACATCACAATGTCTGCCACATAGTAGGTACTTAATAAATAGGTACTTATAGACTGATTGAATGATTAATTTAATAACTCTCTTTTACAAGCCTAGAACAAAATGGTGGCTCCAACCCATACTACCCAAATCATTACCAATAAAAATACGTTATGTTCTTGCCCTAAGAGAGGAATTATTGGGGCTACCCCAGTACTGTCCCCAAGGTTGCTTGTGGGAATAACTAAAACATCCCAGACAAAGACTTACCACCTCAAAAGCTCATGAAGTTGACAAGGTAACTCCAAGACCAAACTAACATTAGAAACCAGTCAGGGAACAGAGCTTCTAGTCCAAGCCTTGACTAAAATAAGCAGCAAAAGTTAATGTTTTTAATATCAGATTGCATGAATAGAGATACTCAAAACCAGAAAAATGATTTGAGTTTTCAAAGGAAAAGGGATGATGTTGTTGTTGTATGGTCATGTCTGACTCTTCACCCTCCCATTTGAAGTTTTCCTGTCAAAGATACTAAAGTGATTTGCCCTTTTCTTCTACAGACCGTTTTACTGCTAAGGAAACTGAGGTCAACAGGGTAAGTGTCTGAGGCTGGATTCAAGCTCAAAAAGATGAATCTCCCAGCTATTTAGCTACACCAGGATGATAGGATCATGGAATTTAAAGCAAGAAGGGACCCTAGAGATCATTTAGTCTAGCCCCTTCATTTTACAAATGAAGAAACTGATGGTTGTAGAAATTAAAATTCTTCTCCAAGGTAAGATCATACAACTACTAAGCAATTGAGTTAAGATTCTAAACTACATCTTGACATTTGAGGACTCTTTATACTACTATATCGCAGCTTTTCTTTTGAAAAATCAGAAGGGACAGTAAGTCAGGGGATGTGGCTAGTATTGAATGTATGTTTATGGCATTTGAAGAGACTGAAAGAAGTGAGGATATTTTTCCTGGACAAAAGACTTTTGGGAGATATGGTAGAATTTCAGATGAGACAAGCCTGATGAAAGATATTTTGAATTGGTGGAAATCTGCTGCCAATCCCCAAACCATACCATAAAAAACTTAACCTCAACAAGTTGGGAAAGACTTTTTTTTTTAATTTTTATTTTTTTTAAAGCAGAAGGAAGGACAAGGTAACATCTGGAGGGCTTTGCCTACTGGGAAAATCTGAAGAAGTATGGAACCCCTGTGGCAACTTAGCCAAAGGTAGAATGTTCCCTACTTAATATTAATGATTGTACTTCACATGCAATAACCTAATTATTCATTTTAATTTATACCTGAATTTGTAAGTTTGGGAAAGCACCCGGGAATCCATTTCTACCACAGAGAGGCAAGATCCAAAGGCTGGATCATTTGTTTTGTTTCTTTCTTTCCAAAGATTCTTATGAGACTCATCTTTAAAGGTTGCATACTCATTATGCTTGAAATGTATTCAAGTATCCTTGATCTAATGCTAAGAGAGTCTGGGCTGTTTTTCATAGCTCTTGTAGAACCTTGCTTTTAAATGAAATTAAGCAAGCACTGAGAACAGAGCTCTATTATTCACCCACTTTCTAGGAAGACAGAATGAGGAAGTTGATTCTCATGGGTATGGTGCCATCTAGGAATGGTCCTAGGTGACTTTTTATTGGCATTTACTTTTTTTAAATTTTATTCACTTTTTTCTTTTTATTCACCAATTTCACATCTCAATCACTATCCTCCTTTCTTAGAAAGCAATTCCTTATAACAAAGAATTTTTTAAATGAAGAGATAATGGGGGGGAAATCAGCAGTTTCAGAAAACTAAACTATAAATCAACTCAATCTAATAGTATGTGTTATACTTCCCATCTTTTGTGAATAGAGAACTGGCCTCTGGTCAAGGAAGACCAGGGATTAAGGTTCTTCTTTTCTACATACTATTTTGTTTGATCCTAGATAAATCACCCAATATCTTAGTGCCCTAACTCTAACATAAATAAAGGTACCTAAACCATGCATAAGGATTCCTGCTACATATTACTTAGAAAACCATATATTAATATTATTTATTATGTTTTATTATATTTTTATTTATTCTGTTATTTCCAACTCATATCTTAAAAAAAAAAAAACCTTACCTTCTATCTTAGAATCAATATCTTTTGTTCTTTTAGGTGGAAGAACAGTAAGAGCTAGGCAATGGGGGTTTAAAGGACTTTCTCAGGGTTATACAGCTAGGAAGTGTCCGAGGACACATTTGAACCCATGACCTCCCATCTTTATTTCTAGCTCTCAGTCCATTAAACCACATAGTTGCTTAGTCCCAATTATATCGTAATTTTATTTGGGTGCATTCAGGAGTGTCATGGGCTGCATGTGGCCACAGACTATATACATTTGACACCCCTGCTCTAGACAATTCTCCAAGACTAGAAGTTATACCTCCATTAGTAGTAGACAGTCCTTACCAAGAACTCCTTAAATTAATTAAAACACAGGTATAATTTTTTTTAATCATTAGTGAAAACTTGAGACCATTGGTGAGGAGTTCCATTTTCTCTCCTCTTCTGCTCTCAAATTCCCTAAAATCCACCCCTTATGTTTCCCTTCCTTTGCTCAGAAGAAAGATAATCCTTCTCTTTGCCAAGGTCTGTCCCTCTGACTGACTCCATTGTTTTACTGAAAACACTCTCTCTTAAGTTACCAGTGATTTCCAGACTACTCATTTTAATGGCCTTTTCTTGGTCCTTATTCATCTTGGCCTCTTTGCAACTTTCAACATTGCTAACAATTTGTTCCTCCTAGATATTCTCTGGGTCAGTAAGGTGATTTAGTAGATAGAGCACTGGGTCTGTAGTTAGGAAGACTCGAGTTCAAATCTAGCCTCAAACATTTACTACCTATGTGGCCCTAACCAAGTCACTTAACCTGTTTGCTTCAAACCACTGGAGAATGAAATGGTAAATCAGTCCAGTATCTTTGTCAAGAAAATCCCAGGGAAGTTCATTTGGAAGAACAAAAGATCAAGAATATCAGAGGAATTAATGAAAAAAAAATGTGAAGGATGGGGGCCTTAGCAGTACTGGATCTTAAACTATACTATAAAGCAGTGGTCATCAAAACAATATGGTACTGGCTAAGAGACAAAAGGAAGGCTCAAAGGCATAGACTTGGGGTAAATTCCTCAGAAAGATAGTGAACTATAAACCCCCAAATCCCAGCTTTTGGGATAAAACCCCACTATTTGACAAAAAATGCTGGGGAAATTGGAAAAGTGTATGGGAGAGATTAGGTTTAGACCAACATCTCACACCCTACACCAAGATAAATTCAGAATGGGGTGACAAATTTAAAGAAAGAAACTATAAGTAAATTAGGTGAACATAGAATAGTATACCTGTCAGATCTATGGGAACAAAAAGAATTTAAGAGCATGCAAGAAAGAGAGAGTGTCACAAAATGTAAAATGAATAATTTTGATTACATCAAATTAAAAAGGTTTTGTACAAACAAAACCAATGGACCCAAAATTAGAAGGGAAGCAACAAATTGGGGAAAAATCTTTATAACAAAAACCTCTGACAGAGGTCTAATTACTCAAATTTATAAGGGGCTAAATCAACTGTACAAAAAATCAAGCCTTTCCCCAATTATAAATGAGTAAAGGACATGAATAGGCAATTTTCAGATGAGAAAATCAAAACTATCAATAAGCACATGAAAAAATGTTCTAGATCTCTTATAATTAGAGAAATGCAAATCAAAACAACTCCAAGGTACCACCTTACACCTAGCAGGTTGGCTAATGTGACAGCAAAGGAAAATAATAAATGTTGGAGGGGATGAGGCAAAATTGGGACACTAATGCATTGCTGGTATAGTTGTGAATTGATCCAACCTTTATGGAAGGTAATTTGGAATTATACCCAAAAGGCTTTAAATGAATGCCTGCCCTTTGATCCAGCCATACCACTGCTGGGTTTGTACCCCAGAGAGATAATAGGGAAAAAGACTTGTACAAAAATATTCATAGCCATGCTCTTTGTGGTGGCAAATAATTGGAAAATGAGGGGGTGCCCTTCCATTGGTTGAACAAATTGTGGTATCTGTTGGTGATGGAATACTATTGTGCTAAAAGGAATAATGAACTGGAGGAATTCCATGTGAACTGAAATGACATCCAGGAATTAATGCAGAGTGAAAGGAACAGAACCAGGAGAACATTGTCCACAGAGACTGATACACTGTGGCACAATTGATTGTAATGGACTTCTCTACCAGCTTATGAGAAAGAATGCTATCCACATCCAGACAAAGAACTGAGGGAGTAGAAACACAGAAGAAAGATAACTGCTCAATCACATGGTTTGATGATAGAAACAACTAAACAACCAGGATTTGAGCCAGGTTCTTTCTAAGACCAATGTTCTTTCCATTGACCACACTCAAGGGAACAGTGTAGGAGAAGAGAAAGAATTTAATTCTCTTAGTGTGTGAGCCTGGATTTGAACTGGGTCCTTAAGACTCTAGGCCTGGTACTCTATCTACCGCACAACCCAGCTGCCCCTAGAAGGGGAATACAGTCTTTATAATAGGTAACAACAGATTAAGTTCTAAATACATCCTTGCTGAATTTAATTGGATTGAAGAAAGTGCTTTGTGCTATCTGGGGGGAAGGGGAGATTATAATTTATAGTAGGATCAGGGAGAGCTTTACCAAGAAGGTAAATTTTTAATTAGGCCTTAAAAAACAGGCAAAAGTTCAACAGGTGATAAAATATAAACTTCTTCTCAATTATGTATGGCATAGCTTTTCTGCTAATAGTCTGATGGCCTCTAAAATTGAACTAATGATATGAGAGTTATCATAGGAGGCTGAATATGGGAGAAAGAAGTAAGTTGCAGACATGGGACTCTTTCACGGATATTAGACCTGCCTGGATAAATTATCTTACTGGAGGGCTTTTGACAGCTAGGGCAATAAGAGGACTCAGTATGCCTGGAGAGAGGTGGGGGGAAAGGCATGTAACATTAGGTAAATCATTTCTTCTCTCTTGGCCTCATTTTTCTCATTTGAAAAATGAAGTATTTAGATCAGAATTCTGAAGTACCATCAAGTACACATCAAGAACTGTGATTCAGGGTGTAGATGGAAGCAGGAAGAAAATAGAAATGGAGATGGGAGGGCACCCAGAACAAACTTCACCTATTTTTCAACTCATTCCAGTTTGGCCATGGTTATACATTAAGAGTTAGACTTCTCAGCCATGGGGAAAAAATTACAAAGGCTAAATCATCCTATACCCTAAAGCCAATTACTCAGTGTTTTTTAAAGCGACCAGGGAATGATATGATTCAATCAATAGTATCTTTCTACTGTGGAGAATGGTGAACTGTTATAGTCCATTTCCTCAAGATAATAATGCTTATGTATAATAATGATGGCGATGATGATGAAACAATAAAAGAGATTACTCAAAATCTCTTTATCCCAACTGTACTAAAATGAGAGATAGTACTTGTGTATTGGCTTCACAAAAATGGTATTAGCAGTTATTTGTGCTCTTCCATAGCAGTCTTCCAAAGTTGATCATCTGTAGCCTTCTATTTGACCTGTTAAAAATGGCCAATTCCAGCCATCTTATTCCATTTCACCAGTAGAAACTTTTTTTTTTCCTTGAATTATCTTAGAAATAAAATTTTGGCTTCCAGAATCACGTATCTCACTCCCTCCCCCTTAAAAAAAAAAGTCTACATTTGGTGATGCTCGGCAAATACTAAAACATCATAGAATATAAGTTGAACTGTAGAGACCCTTTGGTCCAACTTCTTCATTTGGCAAGTGAGGAAACTAAGGCTCAAATCTCAGAAAGATTAAGTGGTTTACTTAAATATACACAGTAAATTAGTGACCACATGGGGACTAGAACCCAGATTTCATGACTCTGGGGCAGAAAAGAAAGACAGAATAAAAGAAAGACAAGAAGAAAGGAAGAAAGGAAGAAAGGAAGAAAGGAAGAAAGGAAGGAAGGAAGGAAGGAAGGAAGGAAGGAAGG
>NW_025398561.1:0-4111 GCF_016433145.1 Gracilinanus agilis | reverse complement strand
TTTATATATTATATGTATATTGATTAAATTGAATAATAAATAATAAATATACACAAATTCTAAGAAATAACTTTCCAAAGTAAAAAAAAATTTTAGTCTGTAGCTATATTATAAAATTCAGTATTCAACTGAATTTAAACTCATGATTTTTTTTAATGGAAAATGATGAGCAAGTATGAGATGGATTGCCATTATTTAGGGGAAACATCAAATTGATAGCATTTCCACTTCAGTATTTGAAGTTTATTTTATTTTATTTTTTTAAAGAAAGGAAATTCACTGAGAATTTACCTACCTAGCATCTTGTGACTAATTTCTAGTCTTTGCAAACTGAAGTCAACAAGCATTTATTATTATGTACTTACATTGGACTAAGTGCTGAGAATACAAATATAGAATACAATAGTCTCCAACATCAATGAACTTACATTATAATGAATTTAAAAAAACATAAAAGAAGCTCAAAATTAGAGAATGGCAATGGAAAGATCCAAGCTGATTTCTGGGTGGGAGTCATGGTTATGGATAGTAGAGAAAATTGATAGAGTCAAGAGTATATTGCTTGCAGTAGAATTTGGATTTGGCTGGCCTGACATTTTCCTTTAAACGATTCTAGAAACAACCAGAGAAAGGATCTAATCAGAGGAAGAATGTACCTCCAGTGTCAGGATTCCAGGAATTCTAGAGTGAGGAACATTAGAGAGTTTTCTGGTTATCCTGATGAGATCAGTGACTGTACCAGAGTCATGCAACCAGTATGATTAAGAGATAGGATATGAACACAGATTTTCCTGGGTTCAAAGTCAGCTCTGTCCACATTATCTCACATTGCCTTCACTCAGATGGAGAAACAAAAATACTAAAACATCAAAATGAATCTTGTTAATCCAGTAATGGTACTAATGAACCAAAGACATAGGATATTTCCATGATGGCTAGAATTTGATGTGCCTCAGAGGAGTTTGTTGCCAAAAAATAGACTTCCCTCTAACACAGAGGCAGATAGGAAGTACTTATTAGACTTGAGGTTGGGAAAAAGTGAGTTTAAATCTTGCCTGGAACACTATCTGTGTGACCAGAGGCAACTTGTTTAATCTCTCTTGGACTGAACTTTATCATCTAATTGGGAATAATAATAACAGCTACTTCACAGTGTGAGGCTCAAATGGAATAATAGAAAATGCTTTGCAAACTTTAAAAGTTCCATGGGAATGTTGGCTTTTGCAATTATAATATGAACCCACTTGTCACCTTCAAAATCAACACTTAGGCGCATCGGCTATGGAAGGGGGGGAGGAGGGGGGAGTGAAGGGGAAAGTAAGAACATGAATCATGTAACCATGATAACTTTTCTAAAAAATAAAAATTATTTTAAAAAAAAGACTAGAATGGCAAAATAAAGCTGGAGAACAGGAGACAAGAAAATAGGAATCACCTTTAACTGGCAGAAAGGAAAATAAGGGAAGAACTCACTACTTGGGAGGAAATAGCACTACTTACAACTAAAACAATACAATAAATTAAAATAATTTAAAGACCTGAAAAAAATCAACACTTAGGTCTCTTCTTCCCTTTAGAATGCAGGTTGTGTTATTGGAAACTACAGTTTCCATGAGTCCACTGGCTTCCTGTCCTTACGTAATGACATAGACAGAAGTATAAAACTGAGGGGCTGGTTTTTCACTTCCTCTTTGCTTCCAATTCAGCAGCATGGCAGGCAACAGCCACCTTTAATTTTAAGCTAGAATGGCACATGGCTTCATTTTCTAATGGCTATTATCAAATCTTATAAAAACATAATATTTTTAAAGTTATCAATATAGATTAATTTTATATTTTACAGGGTTCATTTTTAATCTTTACTGAATGTCTCAGTATCCATTCTAAAACAGAAGAGGAGTAAGGAGTAGGCAATTGGAGTTAAGTGACTTGCCCAGGTTCACATAGCTACAAAGTACCTGAAATCAGATTTAAACCAAGGTCCTCCAGATTCTTGACCTGGCTCCCTAACTCCTATGCTACCCAGCTGCCTCAGAATGTGAATTTCTTTGGGTAGGGATGGAGCTCTTGTGTGTTTGTATCCTCTACCTTTGGCATGATATCTACCACATAATCAGCACTTTAAAAATGCTTATTGGGGGCAGAATTAAGATGGTGGCTTAGAAGCAGCAAAAATCGATTCCTGTAAAAACCCTTCCACACCAATCAAAAACAAAGAGCTTCAAGGGAGACAGAAAACCAAATCCAACAAGACAGAGCTGTGGGACCCTCCTGCTTGATTCAACTTAAAAAGTACACAGAGAAGGTTGAATTCTCAGGTTTAAGAAAAAGAAAGAAGGAAGGTCCCAGTACCCCTCCCCCACCTACTGTGCTGAAACTTCAGTGGTCTGATCTTGGGTTGAGGGCTCCAACCAGGACAATGTACCTTGCTACCACAACTACATGAAACTCAGAGCTCTGACCACAGCTGATAAGGAGGCAAGCTGGAGGAGAGAATCAGAGAAGGCTGGTCTCAGCATTCAGCCATCACACCTATGTTCACATCACACCGAACTATGTTTAACCTCTGCCGCTGGAAGTTTTGGTGTCAAGGCACATTTATCTCTGCAGATCAGCTCAACTGGCTTAATCCAGTTTATCAATAGTATAGAGAAGAAGTCTCCAGAGGACAAAAAAACACAAACTCATAGAGCTAGCAAATAACCAGAAGAGCAAGCATACAAAAATAGACAGAAAGCCAAACTCCACAAGACAGAGCCATAGATCTCTCCTACTCAATTCAACCTGAAAGGTAAGTAGATAAAGTAGAATTCTCGGGTATAAGGGAAAGATCCAACTCCTCTCCCCCACCTACTGTGCTGAGTAATACTGGCTGACTGGGATCTCAGAGCAAAAGCTGAAACCATTAACTGTGTACTTTGGTACCACCATGGGAATCTCAGGGCTCTGAACAGGCAACTGTCAGGGAGGTGGCTGGCAGAAAGGAGTAGAGAAGAAGACTGAAGGTAACTACCTTCAGCCTCCACACCTTCACTTTCACCTTCAGCCTCTGCTGGCAGCTGGGGAAGATCTGGCCTCAGGACACAATACAACAGGTCAGATCCATTAGCTTAATCCAGTTAATCAACACAGCAGAGAAAAGCCCCTTCTGGGTAAAAAAGCTCAAATTCACAGATCCAGCAAATAAAGAGAAAAGCAAGAATATAGCAAATTAGGTGGGGAAAAGAAGGAAAAAACAAGAGTAAACAAAGAAAAAGAGAAAAGAAATTATAGTCAACAGCTTCTATTTAGGAAACTCCAGGCAGCAAGAATCTATAAAACAGAATCAAAAGAATGAAAAAATTGAAGAAAATATGAAACAACTCATTTATAAAACTGCAGATCTGGAAAATAGATCTAGGAGAGACAATTTAAGAATTAACTACCTGAAAATCATGACAAAAAAAAAGCCTCGACATTATTCTACAGGAAATTATCAAAGAAAACTGCCCTGATATTCTTAAACAAGAAGGTAAAGAAGAGATTGAAAGAATCCACAGATCATCGCCTGTATTAAATCCCCAATTGATACTGCCCAGGAATGTTATAGCCAAGTTCAAGAACTTCCAGACCAAGGAAAAGATACTATAAACTACTAAAAAGAAACAATTCATATATAATGGAACCATAGTCAGGATTACACAGGACCTGGCTGCATCCATTCTGAAGGACTGGAAGGCATGGAATATGATATTACAGAAAGCAAGGGAACTGGGCCTAGAACCAAGAATCAACTACCCAGCAAAATTGGCTATATTCTTGCGGGAGAAAGTATGGTCATTTAATAAAATAGAAGATTTCCAAGCATTCCTGAAGAAAAGTCCAGACTTAAACAGAAAATTTGATGCCCAAATCAAAACTCAAGAGAATCACCAAAAGGTAATTAAGAAAGAAAAAAAAATTAAAGGACCCAATAAGTTTAAATGATTTGCTTTCCTAAATGAAAACATGATATTGTTAACTCTTAAAAATTGTTATCATCAGAGTAGCTAGAAAATGTATACTTAGAGGATACAGTGGTAAATGGTATAGGATGATATGTGTATATATATGCATATATATATATATACAT
>NW_025398560.1:0-2792 GCF_016433145.1 Gracilinanus agilis | reverse complement strand
GGAGGAGGAGGAGGAGGAGGAGGACGAAAGAGAAAATTATATCTAAATAAAATTGGGTTCCTATATAATACTATGTTTTTTGTTTTATGCATTTAAAACATTATTCTGAGAAAGAAGGGGTCTAAATCTAACTTTACTAGATTGACAAAGTGGCCCAGGTTGCAAAAAACTGAAGAACCCTTGGTTTAGTTAGAAGTTCAAAAAAGTTTAAAAAGTTATGCTATTGGGGCAGCTGGGTAGCTCAGTGGAGTGAGAGTCAGGCCTAGAGACAGGAGGTCCTAGGTTCAAACTCGGCCTCAGCCACTTCCCAGCTGTGTGACCCTGGGCAGGTCACTTGACCCCCATTGCCCACCCTTACCACTCTTCCAACTATGAGACAATACACCGAAGTACAAGGGTTTAAAAAAAAAGTTATGCTATTTCATGCACTGAAATGAATTTTAATGTAAATAATTATCAGCTTGTATATTTTTAATTAAGGAAAGAGAAAGAACTTTGTACTAGGTATTAAAAAGACCTGAATTCTAGGGCAGGTTATTATGAGAAATAACGGAAGCAAAAGATTATTTTTAAAAAGCTTTGCAAATACAACATGCAATTTAAATATTCAAACAAAACATCCAAAGACCATGTCATTTGTATGTGTATTCTTTAAGTACCAAAGAAAATATAGAAAGATAGATGAATGAATAGACAGATGGACTGTTTGATATGCTGATGCTGGGCATTATATTCCCAAAGCTTCCTGTGCAGTTGAGAGGGAGACATACCCATTTGTCTGTAGGAGAGGAATTATGGTAAAGTGTGGAATATGCCTACCCTCTGATTGAATATTTTAAATCTAGTACCATGTTTTTGTTAATCAGTCAGTCAACAAGCGCTTACTAAACACCTACTATGTAGGGGCAGCTCAGTGGCACTCAGAGCCAAGACTAGAGATGAGAGGTCCTGGGTTCAGCTTTGACCTCAGACATTTTCTAGCTATGTGAACCCTGGAAAGTCACTTAGCCTTAATTGCCTACCCCTTACCACTCTTCTGCCTTGGAACCAATACTTAATATTGATTCTAAAACAGAAGATAGGGGTTTTTAAAAAACCACCTACTACGTGGAAGGCACCAGGCTATATGCTGGGGTTTGATACATGTAATAAAATATACAGAAAAAACAAAGTTAGTCAATAAATGTTTATTAAGTGACTAATATGTGCCAGGTACTGTGCTAAGACCCTGTCTGACAACAAGAAAAATCCTACTGCTTTTTGTGGCCTCAGTGACTGAATAATGTGTCCCAAAAGAAGCAAAGTAATAATAATATAATTATGAAATAGTTGTTATGACATTCATATGGAGCTTTATGGTTTACAGTCTACATATATTATCTAAGATGACTGTCACAAATGAGGAAGTTAGTGAAAACACTGTTATCCCCATTTTAATTCAGTGAATTTATGATGTGGTCATGTCTTCTGAGAGCAAACATCACTATCCATGCCTCTTTATTCTTCTCCTCCTGCCTGAGACCTTCTGGAAGTACACCAGCATGCTAAGATGTTCCTTCAAGGCTCTTGACCAGTGATTCCCAAAGTGGGCGCCACCGCCCCCTGGTGGGTGCTGCAGTGATCTAGGGAGGCGGTGATGGCCACAGGCACACTTATCTTTCCTATTAATTGCTATTAAAATTTTTTAAAAATTAATTTCCAGGGGTGCTAAGTAATATTATTTTCTGGAAAGGGGGTGATACGCCAGAAAAGTTTGGGAACCATTGATTTAGACTTTATGGAGGTTCCAGTGGAGGTTTTGTGCTATCCCCATTTTATAAATGAGAAAAGAGAAGAACATAAGGTTGACAAATCAACAAATATTTAATAGACAATGCTATTGTGCCAGATTTGGTGCTCGGTGCTTCCTTCCTCAAGGTTAGGAAAGGCAGAGCTTACATGTGTACCATTTCCTCCAAATATGTCTGCTTCTCTTTCCCCTGTATTTTGGCTGCTTCTTGAAAGGTCCACCTTTAGCTTACAGTAAGCAGTAGTTTATTCTTACTAGTAATATGTTTGCAGGAAAGTGCTCCACGTCTTCTCTGTGTACCATTCCCCAGGGGAGCGGGGCATCGGCTCTGACTTAACAAGCAGAGTAACTGCCTTTACTCTCTACGCTAACATTCTTGCTTGAGATACCAGGTGTAAAAAGACCTCACCGGCTCATTTATTTGTTTACTCTCTTGCACACAGACTTCCTCATGGGAAGACCTCTCTTGGGGAAAGAAGAGCAGTGGCACTGAACCCTTACTATCAAAGGTTCAAATCCTCCATCACCCCGCTTGTCACAAATGATCACAAAGCACTGCCCATTTGCCAGGGTAGCAGGGCTCCGAAGGGCCCAGGTAGAATATCTGAGGAGTTATCTACCAAGCTCACCCATCATGCAGAAGCTGCGCAGAACTCCACCTTGCAAGGCCTGGATATTTTGCTAAGCCTTCTATTGAATAAAAGGATCAACTACAAGTTAAGGTGGTCGGCTTTGTGAAAACAGCTGCTTAATCATGAAACTGGGGGTACCTGACCCATCTCTGTTATTTCTCCTCCCATCAACTAATGCTTCTCCAAGAGTCTGACAATCAGGACCTACTCACCCACTGAGGATCTGCTCTATGAGAAAACAGATGCCTTTAGATGATTTTTACATTTTATAAGAGACTGTCATCAGGGACAGCTTTATCTCTCAGTCTCTCTCTCTCTCTCTCTCTCTCTCTCTCTCTCTCTCTCTCTCTATATATATATATATATATATA
>NW_025398559.1:0-4269 GCF_016433145.1 Gracilinanus agilis | reverse complement strand
ATATATATATATATATATATATATATATATATATATATATATATATATAATGCCTTCATCTGGAAAGCTTTTTTTAAAATTAGATTTCCAGACTCCTGAGAATGTTCTAGTTATAAGGGTCCAAAACTTTATACAAATTATTGAGACTTTGCTACAGTGATGTTCAGCACATACTATGCTGATTTCTGTATTTCTTATTAATTTTAACCAGTTTACTTGTAATTATTGAAAATATCTGGAACAGATAATCAGTCCTCTTTTATGTAAGGGAAACAAAAGGTGAATTGATTCTCAAGTCACAAGTTTTTTAGTGCATGGCCATTTTCATATTTTTAGACAGATCACATAATACTTATTTATACTTCCAAATACTTATATACCTGAAATGATTGTTTGGAACTTTCCACTGTAAAAATGCAATATAAGGTTTGAAGGAAAGGCTCCCAATCCAAATCCAATATTTGCAAGATGTGCTTTTCATTTTGTTTTTATAAATATAAGTTGCTACTGTCTCCCAAAGTGCTTTGTGCAAAAGAAGAAAATATATATGTAACAGAACCTTATAATAGTGGTACAGGGAGAGACTTAACAGGTGATCTTTTTCAAAAAGAGGAAAACTGTTCTCACATATGCTGTTTATTGTATTTCTTGCCATCTTAATGGGTGATGAAGGAGAGAGGGAGAAAAATTGGAATTAAAAGTTAAACTGAAAAATAAAAAAAATAAAAAGGAAAACTAAATTGCAAACTGTAGAAAGTGGTTTTCCCTGGTGAAAAGAATTATATAATGGCAACGTGTAAGATTAATTTTCCCCCCAAATAAATGATATCTGTGCTATTAACTCCATGTACTTTGTGTGAGAGTTTATTAACTTTTGATACCCTATGAAAAGCCTTACTTTTGCTTATGTTAAGCTACAAAGCAACAGATATAGATATCGAAGAGTGAACTATGATCCAGAAGGGAAAATCTATATGCTTACTAGGGAACCTTGATTGTTTGTGACAGCATATTTACTGGTTTCCTATTCCTATCTATTACCAGATTCTGATAACTAAGATAACAAAATTCTGTTCTTCAAATCATTTCAGGATCTAAAATTTTCTTCTTCACTAATTCCCAGTGTGAGTAATAAATTACAGATAAGTGTATATCTAACCTCTGGAATCAGTCCAATTAATTAATAATGGGAATTAGTTCCTATTAGTTGTCATGTTATTACCTATTGATATTATTGATTTGGGACAAGTTATATTTTAAACACAAACTTTAATCATTTTCTCAATACAGTAAACATGTGAAAAATAACAGTAAGAAATAATTATATTCAAGGAACACTACAAAAATAAGTAGATCAGAAATAGTTGCTGACATGACTAAATAATCTTGACATCAAATTCCCCACTTTAAACAATTTTTCAGCAACCTGGATTTCTATGTTCTAAAAAGCCACTCTTTCTAACTTTTCCCTTCAAAATCCACCACTAACAAATTGTGTATGAAATTCTTTCTTCTGTATAGAAGGACTTTTGTTTCAGAGGTAAATATTATTTCTCATTTAAAAATATTTTATATTTTATAATTATATTTTAAAAGTTTACCTTCATTTAAAAAATTTTTACATTATCTCCTTCCCTCCCTCCATCCCTCATTGAAAAGGCAAAAAAATTTAATAAATGATATACCTGGGCAGTCATGCTAAGCATATTTTCCATATTCATCATGTTTTGAAAGAAAACAAAAAAAAAGAAAGATAAGGATAGTAGAAAAAAGTGTTTCCATCTACATTCAGACTCTTAGTTCTTTCTCTGGAAGTGAATACTACTTTTCATCACAAGTCCTTTGGAATTGCCTTAGATAATTGTACTATTGGGAATTTTTAAGTGGTTTGGAGTTGATTACCATAAAATATTTTTACTGTGTATCCTCCTGGTTCTGTCTGTTTCACTTTGCATCAGCTGGTCTTTTCTGTTTTTTTTCTGAAAGCATCCTGCTCATCATTTCTTATAGCACAATAATATTCCTTCACAATTATATACCACAATTTGTTCAGCCATTCCTCAGTTGATAGGCATCACCTCAATTTACAATTATTTGTCACTGCAAAAAGGGCTGCTTTAAATATTTTTGTACATATAGGACTTTACTGCTTTAAAAATTTATCTTTGTGATACAGATATAGTAGTTGTATTGTTGAGTCAAAAGTATTCACAATTTTTTAGCCCTTTTCTAAGTTCCTTAGATTTAGATTTAGATTGCTTTGATTTTGTCTTCGGAAAACTGCTCATTTATATACTTTGACTATATGTTGATTGAAGAATGCCTTGTATTTACATAGATTTAATTAATTTCCCTATATATATGGGAAATTAAAACTTTTTCAGGGAAATTTTTTCTTCAGTTTTTTTTTTCATTTTCAAATTGATTGTACTGGTTTTTTTGTTTGTTTGTTTGTTTTGTGCAAGTAATATATGTTTCTGTATCATGGACGAGTTCATCTCATTCTGACTCATAGTTATAATTACTAACCATCTCTTTCTCTCCATTCTACTTTACCCCTACTTTTCCCCTCCTTTCTTTCCTTTCACCTTATCTCTCTTCATAATTATTTTGCTTCTGACCACTGCCTCCCCAAATTCACACTGCCTTCTATCACTGCTCTTTATTCTCTACTCCCCACTCCTCCTACTTCCCTATAAGATAAGATAGATTTCTATATCCAATGAATGCAAATGTTATTCTATCTTTTTAAAAAAATTTTTAACCCTTAACTTCTGTGTATTGGCTCCTAGGTGGAAGAGTGGTAAGGGTGGGCAGTGGGGGTCAAGTGACTTACCCAGGGCCACACAGCTGGGAAGTGTCTGAGGCTGGATTTTAAGCTAGGACCTCCCGTCTCTAGGCCTGACTCTCAATCCATTGAGCTACCCAGCTGCCCCATGTTATTCTATCTTTGAGCCAATTTTGAAGAGAATAAGGTTTAAGTAATGTTCACTACCCTCATCTTACTCTCTACTGTAAAAAACTCTTCTACACCTTTTTTATGAGAGGCAATTTATCCAATTCTACACATCACACTCCTATTTTCCCAGTACATCTCTCATACCTTCATTTTATTTATTTGTTAAATTGATATCATTCCATCATAGTCAACTCACCCAGGTGCCCTCTGTCTGTGTACATATTCCTTTTAACTGTCTTAATAATAAAATTCTTCAGAGTTGTAAGTATCATTTTCTTATATAGAAATGTAAACACTTCAACCTTATTGAATACCTTATGAATTCTCTTTCCTATTTACCTTATGCTTCTCTTGAGTCTTATATTTGAAAGTTAAATTTGAATTCAGTTCTGAACTTTTCATCAGGTGCTAAAAGTCCTCTATTTCATTAAATATCCATTTTCCCCTGAAGGATTATACTCAAATTTGCTGATTTTTTTGTTGATTCAATTTTACAGGCACTTTGATATCTCTTTGTTTTCTTTCTGTTCAGGGAAAGTAGGACAGAGGTGTGATGAGAGGTCTATGCTTGTCACAGCACCTGGATCATTGTCTTATTCGTAATAATTAAGTCACTCTTAGTCAAATTGTCTTTCTTGGATCTATTTTCTAGTTCTATTGTTTTTTTAGTTAGATATTTCATATTTTTCTCCATTTTTTCATTCCTTTGATTCTGCTTTATTATTTCTTGATTTCTCACGAAATCATTAGTTTCTAGTTGTTCAATTCTAGTTTTAAAGGCCTGATTTTCATTGGTCAGCTTTTGGTTATCTTCTTGCATTGCTTTCATTTCTCTTCCCCACTTTTCCTCTGCCTCTCTTAATTGGCTTTTTTATATCTTTGAGTTCTTCCAGTATCTGTGTCCAATTCATATTTTTCTTTTGGACATGGTATATATTTGCTTTGTTTTCACTCTTCCCTTTTGTGTCTGTACCTTGCTCTGTCTCCATAAAGATTTTTAGAGTTGGGTCCTTTTTTTCTGTTGTTTGCTCATTTTCTCTATCTAATTATATGTAGGCTCTATTTTCTGGGTGTTTGGGGTAGCCTCTTAAACATCAATTCTTCCTTGAGGCTATTCTCAGCTTGTTTTCTGTGTTTTTATCAGTTTCAGTTCTTCAAAGATGGAGTGATGGTATAAAGGCTGAGAACTCTGAGAACCCGCTCTCCCTGCTCATTCAATCAACCCTTGAGATTGTGATAGTTCAGACTTGCTTTAGGCTTGGTTGTGGGAAGCCAATAAGAGAATAGATAAAAATCTGAGACCCCTCTTT
>NW_025398558.1:0-3809 GCF_016433145.1 Gracilinanus agilis | reverse complement strand
TATATATATATATGATGGTTCCAAGAGTCATTTTAACTAGACCTCCATACAACAAGTAGTTTGGTCCTCCAAAAGTCAAATTATCAACAGAGATTGAGCTACATCATCCCATACGCTGCAGGGAGCCAAGAGAGGGACAGAGGCTGGACCTGGGATTTCACTGTCATGGGGAGTTCCATGATAACGAAATTCTATCCCCAAATGCAAGTTAGCATCTGCTCTGCCAATTATAGTCTTAGAGTATTTCTAGATCACTGAAAGTTTTAATCATTTGCTCAGGGTCACACAGCCAATATATGTAAGAGATGGATAGTGATCCCAAATTTTCCTAGCTTGGAGATCAGTTCTCTAGCCGTTATATCACACTGACTTTTTCCCCTGACTGTACACCATCCTAATTGGCTTGACTAAGAGTTTAAGACTGAAACAGTTACTAATATTTGTTTAGTTTTTATATAAGTATAGACATTATGAAAATTACTTTTTAGATATTTGTTCTAGTTTACATGGATTTAATTATATTCTATAAATTAAAAATATGAAAGAGTGTGGCATAGCTTTGGAGTCAGGAAGATCTGAATTCAAATCCCTTCTCTGAAACACATTAACTCTGTGGACTTTGGGCAGAACTCCAGGATTATGAATTACAGGTAAATTACTAATCTACATCAGTGAAGGGAATATCCACACTGGGAATCCCCATCCCAATGAAATTATAGGTCTGAACTAAAAAAAATAAAAGAAAGAAAGACAGAAGCTCAGCTTCAATGCTTAATAAATGTATTACAGGGTAGGTGCTATTTTGAACAATGTAAAAAAAAAAGGTGATTGATATAAATCATTATATAATCATACCAAAGTGTTCCTTTGTTTAGAAATGACATAACAGCATTTTAAAATTAAAATTAAGTTCAAATTGGAGACATTTGAAAATGTAACTGAGTGGGCTATACTTTTCTTCCTTTTGAAGGCAAGGCCATAAATTGAGTTCTGGTTAATGAATTATGCATGAGACAGGGCACATATTATTATCAGTTTAAGTAGTTTTTTAGTACTATCATTCCACTCCTCCAGTGAACACTTTTCCTGGTATGGATAACATACACTGTCTCGATAGGTTCCAAAAAACCTTCCTGTTCATCTTGAATATTAAATGAAAGATCTTTTCTTTTTTTCTTTTTAGGGACAGCATAAGAATGGATGAATCTATACCAAATTTGGCTAACATTTCAAACCCATCATCATTCAGCCCTCTATGTTTTCTCCTTATGGTTTGTCCCTTCTCTTTGACCTGTGCATGGCTCTTTTAATTTTCTATCTTTTCTCCACCTTTCTGGAATTGAGTATTGCATCTACAATGAAAAGAAACCCCGTTGGCTTTGGTTGAGAATTTATCACAGGGTACCAAGAGTCTGACTCTTCATGACCCTGTTTGAGGTTTTCTTGGCAAAGATACTGGAGTGATTTGCCATTTCCTCCTCCAGCTCATTTTACAGATGGGAAAAATGAGACAAACAGGTTAAATGACTTGCCCAGGATCATTAGTGTCTGAGATTGGATTTGAATTTAGGAAGATGAGTTTTTTTTGACTCTAGACCCAGCACTTTATCCTCTGTAACACTATATTCTTTAATAAGATAAGTGACAGGTTAAGATCATCTCAAATTTATCTTTGCCCAAGATAAGTAATGAAATAATAATAGAACCTTCCTATACTCTTAAGTTAAAATCAACTGGATCATAATAAACTATTTTCCAGAGTATTCTTTCAATACTCTAGATTTATACCTATCTGGAATTTCAACTGCCTACTAATTATTTTTTTTGTCCTTTCCAATCTGGAGTATATTTCTTTGTAGAAAAAAATGAATAACCTAAAACCAAATACTGCCACCTTCTCTAAGTTGTTTATTATTATGTTTCCTTCTACCTTGAGCACTTCTCACTTTTTTGACTTTTCTTTTTTCTCCTATCTTTTTCTTCTTTTTAAGCATCTTTTTAAAAATTGCATTCATCATTCATTGCCAACTATGTTGGCAACAGCATTTCGGTAACTATTCTCATGGAATTGGCCAACATTTTGGTATCCATTCTATGTTATTTGTTCTTATTTCCATGTTCTATTCATGTCTAGGACTGAAGTTCTCCAGTTAGTTCCTTGTGTATTCATATCAATCTCTTTTATCCTTTTCTTTCTTTCTTTTAAAAAATCAATTTTTTACATTAAAATACCCAGTTAATTCCTTTCTTCCCTTCCCTTCCTCCATTAGAAAAGGCATCATTTGCCAAAAAAGATATGTGTAAATACAAAGCTATGTCTCACTAGTTTTATTTATCAGTTCTTTCTCTGGAGGTGGATATACACAAGTAATTTTTCAAACAATATTTCTGTTGCTGTATATAAATGTTCTCTTGATTCTGCTCATTTAATTCATAATTTCATATGGTTCTTTCCATGTTTTTCCAAAATTAACCTATTCATCACTTCTTATGGCAGAGTAGTTTTATATTACAATATCTTTCTTTTTAAAAATGCTTCTATTGCACCTTTGGAATTTCATTCTTGAAAAGTTGCTGTTTCTTGTAGGTTAACTTACCTCAGATTTTTAAAATTATTTTTTATTGATTAAGAAAAATTTCCCATGGTTACATGATTCATGTTCTTTCCCTCCCCTCCTCCCACCCCCCTCCCATAGCCAATGTGCAATTCTGCTGAGTTTTACATGTGTCATTGATCAAGACCTATTTCCATATTATTAATATTTGTACTAGGGTGATCATTTAAAGTCTACATCCCTAATCATATCCCCATTGACCCATGTGATCAAGCAGTTGTTTTTCTTCTGTGTTTCTGCTCCTACAGTTCTTTCTCTGATGTGGGCAGTGTTCTTTCTCATAAGTCCCTCAGAAATGTCCTGGATCATTGCATTGCTGCTAGTAGAGAAGTCCATTACATTAAATTATGCCATAGTGTATCTGTCTCTGTGTACAATGTTCTCCTGGTTCTGCTGCTTTCACTCTCATCAATTCCTGGAGGTTGTTCTAGTTCACATGGAATTCCTCCAGTTCATTATTCCTTTGAGCACAGTAGTATTCCATCACCATCATATACCACAATTTGTTTAGTCATTCCCCAATCAAAAGGCATCGCCTCATTTTCCAATTTTTTGCCATCACAAAGAGTGTGGCCATAAATATTTTTGTACAAGTCGTTTTCCTTATTAACTCTTTGGTTACCTCAGATTTTTACAGTTGATATCCCACCTTTCCTTTCTCTGAACACTATCAAGCACATTCTTCCAACATCTATTGTACATGTAAAGCTATATCCAAGTTTTCTTCTCCATTTCTATCACATATTTGAGGATGAAGTAGTTACTCCCTGCCCAAGTTTCCCATTGGTTCTATTTCATTTCTTGCTCCAAAACATCTCTCATATGTGTCTTCTTAGTACTCACAAAGTCAGCACTTGTTCACACTCTCATTGGATCTTTCCTAAACTATTGGAATGACCTTCTAATTGGTCTCTCTGCCACAAGTCTCTTTCCATTCCAATCCATCCTCCACCCAGCTACCTAGGAGATTTCCCCTAAATAACAGCTCTGAATATGTTACCTACTTATTTGACAAACTGTAATGGGTCCCTAATGTTTTTGGAATTAGTCACAAAGGCTTGGGGCATTTAAAATTCTTCACAGTGCAGCCCTTCCTCTCTTACCTGTCTTCTTTTTTTTCTTTTGAATTTCCATATATATATTTTTATATTTATATACATAAGTAACATATAATATGTAACATAGCAATAATAT
>NW_025398557.1:0-1013 GCF_016433145.1 Gracilinanus agilis | reverse complement strand
CGATCTTATTAAAATATCTAAACAGGGAACCTACATTATGTTAAAAGGTATTATAGGGGCAAATGGGTGGCTCAGTGGATTGAGAGCCAGGCCTAGAGATGGGAGGTCCTAGGTTTAAATCTGGCCTCAGACACTTCCCAGCTGTGTGACCCTGGGCAAGTCACTTGACCCCCATTGCCTAGCCCTTACCATTACCATTTTTTTGCCTTGGAGCTAATACACCGAAGTTAAGGGTTTAAAAAAACAAACCAATAAAATATATTATAGATAATAAAGAATTTTCTTTCTTTTTTTGATGATGAAGCACCCAATGTTATAGCATTCAAAATTTTAAAGAAAGATCTAAAGGAGTTCCAGTTCAAAATAGGTAACATATTTATAGCCCTGGAGAACTTTAAATGTCCTTTCTCAGTACTAGATAAATCTAACAAAAATAAATAAGAAAGTCAAGGAGAGGGATACAATTTCAGATAAATTAGATATGATAGATATAATCAATCAAAACAAGGATTGTTTCAATTCTATCTGCATGATGTTTTTGTTCAACCAATCAGATGATGAGAAGTTTATATACTGCTCTTAAGTTTCAGTTTCTACACAACACTTCTTATCTATCACTTTTTATCTTGTCAGCCAGATGTACTTCCCTGAGAGGAGTCAATGCTATCTCTCTTCCCCATAATCCCTCCTTTTCCTATTTTCTAATTGAACTTCTCTCACTCCGTTTATTATATTTTTTTTTCTTATTCTGCCTTGAGATTTAAGTATTGATCCCCAGAGTCTAAAATCCCACCTTTCTCAGGACCATTATAATTTGTTCTCTCTTGTCATCAAATTGTTTAGTTACTATTAGCTCCATATTCTCAAATGTTCTTTGAATAAATCCTACCAAACAGGGTATCGAAGCAAGGAATTATTAAGTTTTTATAGATGTTTCTGTTTCTATAGGATCTTGATAGCAAATATAGATAGATCATTGATTAACAAAAACCTACATACTTAAATTACGTTAC
>NW_025398556.1:0-4352 GCF_016433145.1 Gracilinanus agilis | reverse complement strand
ATTGTTGGTAGTTGCATTGGTGTGGTAGTTTCGAGTCTACACCCTCAATCATGTCCACCCCGACCCATGCGTTCATGCAGTTGTTTTTCCTATATGTTTCCTCTCCTGCAGTCCCTCCTCTGAATGTGGGTAGCATCTTTGTATTTATATAACTATAATCGTATATATAATCTATAATTGATATAATCTACAGGATTATATATGTATTTATATAACTATAATCACAGACATATTATTCAAGGTCACCACCATTCTAATGAATTAGACTCAAAACTTCACTGTTACTCTTGCCTCCTTCCTCTCATTCCCCAAATCCAGTCTGTCACCAAATTCTGTAATCTTGCCCCTGCCCACTCCCCTCTCTGGCTCCCTTGGTTTCCTTTATTTTATTTTATTTTATTTTATTTTTTTCTTCTAAAACCCTTACCTTCTGTCTTAGAATTAATACTGTGAACTCCCGAATGGAGGCAAAGTGTTTTTAAAAGGGTAAATCCTTGTGGGGACATGAGCTTTTGTAAATAGAACTTTATTGCTTCATTTTAGAGGCTTCCTGAGTGATTCTCCACACAGGACAGATTTCCCCACAAAGACACTCCAGGGATGGTCCGCTTTCTCTGAGTGTGCCGACACGCAGCTGTGCCGAAGGTTCCTTTTTCATAAATGGGTCACCAGCAGGAGCGAAGGAATCTCGCATCGAACACGGGTTTTTGCTGCAATGAAACTGTGAGCTTGGATGGGGATTAAAAGACAACATCTTGCGCGAATCTTGGCCCAAAATCTTGTTTTCATGAGTTCTTTCCTAACTTTCGGAGACTTTTAGGAAACGCTGCTTTCCTTCGCCTTGGGGATTCCATTCAGAGGCACTTTGTCAAGCAAGGCTGCCTGTTTGCATTGTGATGGCCCCAGATGGTACAGGGAGAAGTTTGTATTGATGGGAACAGCAAAGGCAACTAACTGACTTGTGTTTGCTTAAAAGCAGCTGAACATGAATGGGTAGCACTTAGCAGGGGTGAAATCATTGGCCCAGTCATAGAGCTAGTAAATGTCACAAGAATTTGAACAGGTCTTTTTGACTCCAAGCTCAGAAATCTATCAGAAAGGCTTAGTGAATATAAGGCTGTACCTCAAAGACCTGTGTTCAAATTCCTTTGGGTCTCAGTTTCCTTACTTGTAAAATGAGAGAGGTGGACCTGATGTCTTCTAATCTCCCTTCTAACTTTAAACATATGACCTTGGCATTCCATAATCAATTGGTCAATCAAATATTTTTTAATGGAAAATTCAATTTTTAAAATTTTTATATTTTCATTTAAAAATCTTTAATTAATTAGTTAATTAATTAATTTAGAACATTTTTCCATGGTTATAATATTCATGTTCTATCCCTCCTCTCCTCCCATAGCTGAGGCACAATTCCACTGAGTTTTACATGTGTCATTGATCAAGACCTATTTCCATATTATTGATAATTGCATTTTGAGTCAATATCCCTAATCATATCCCCATCCTCCCATGTGATCAAGCAGTTATTTGTCTTCTGTTTTTCTACTCCCACAGTTCTTCCTCTGAATGTGGATAGCATTCTTTCTCATAGGTGCCTCAGTTGTCCTGGATCATTGCATTGTTGCTAGTAGAGAAGTCCATTACATTGGATTGTACCACAGTGTATCAGTCTCTGTGTATAATGTTCTCCTGGTTCTGTTCCTTTCACACAATAGTATTCCATCACCAGCAGATACCACAATTTGTTCCCCAATTGTTAATCAAGCACTTTAAAAAATTTTGTATTTATTCATTTTAAAAATATTTTTCCTTGTTTACTTGATTCATTCTCTTTCCCTCCCCCTTCTCTCTTCCCTCCCAGAGCCAACAAGCAATTCCACTGGGTTATACAAATGTTCTCAATCAAGCATTTTTTTAATCACACATTTTTTTAAATCCTACTATATGCAAGGGACTACAAAGAAAAAAATCAATTAGTGCCTGCCCTCAAGGAGCTTATATTCTATTTGGGGAGACCATGTATATTCATGTGTATATAAAATAGATATAAGGTAATTTTGAGAAGGGTGCTGGTAACTGGGGGCATCAGGAAGGGTTTTGTGTGGAAATTGCCTTTGAGATGAATTTTTAAGGAAATAAAGAATTTTCTAAGAGGAGGAGGTAAGTAAAAAGGGAGTGTATTCCAAGCATGGGGGGACAACCAGTGAAAAAGAACAGAGATGGGAGATGGAACAGAAAGAAGGTTAGACTTCAGAGTGTGGGAAGGGGTTGTCATTCAGTCACTTCTGACTCTTTGTAACCTTAGTTAGAGTTTTCTGGGCAAAGATACTGGAGTGATTTGCCATTTTCTTTGCCAGCTCATTTTATACATGAGAAACTGAGGCAGACAGGGTTAAGTGACTTGCCCTGAGTCACACAGCTGATGTTTGAGGTCATATTTGAACTCATGTTTTCCTGACTCTGGACTCAGAGCTCTATCCACTGTGCAAACCTAGTTGTTCAAGCAGAAAGGGGAGTAACATATGTTAAAGTAAGAAAGGTAGTTTGGATCCAAGTTGTGAAGGGCTTTAAAAGCCAAACAAAGGGATTTCTATTAAATCCCAAAGGCCATCAGGAGCTATTAGAGTTTTTTGAGCAGCGAAGTGACACTCTCAAACCTCCATTTCAGGAATTTCACTTTGGCAGCCATATTATTAGGCTTGAGGCTATGAGACTAACCAGATGAGAGTTGATGAGGGACTGCTGCTAGAATGGTCCCTCATAATTAGAGAGGACCATTTCTTCATGTGAGACATGGATAAAGGAGGAGAAAGTGGGAAAAACATGGAGGACGGGAGGAGAAGGAATTCTGGGTTGCATAGCCTCAATAATGTCAGTGATTTTGCAGATGTAGAAAAGTCCCTGTCAGTTCTACCAAAAGTCACCACTTTGGGAGTCTATGACTTACTGCTAGAAATTCAGAGAAATCAAAGGACTGACTAAGGGTGACACAGCAAATGACAAGAATTAGCATTTGAACCTAGGTCCTTCTGGCTCCAAATCAATACTGTATTCATTATACTATATTGTTTCTATTACATTTCTTCTATCCAGCAGAAAACAGCCTTTCTACCCTGTCCATGGTTTGTAGACAGGTTATATGGTGAGTTCCCCATCCCTAGAGGTCTTGAGGCAAAGGCTGGAGGACCAATCTTTATTGGAGAGGTTACAAACACAATGCTTGCTTTTAACTAGAGGTCTTCTGAAGTCTCTTCTAGATCTAGGATTCTGGGGTTCTTCTGGAGCTGCAGAGGACAGGTTCAACTCTGACCGTTTCAGTGTATTATTCATTTGTGTAACCTTCTATCCTGCAGCCTCTGCAACTTCATTGACACAAGAGATTTCATTTTAATGGAATGCAGAGACAGCTCCATTCTGGCCTCCCTATCATTATTCTGTGCTAGGTTTGAAATAAAATAAAACACAAAATTACCCAACATTAACTCATCTGCAGTAATGAAATCCTTCCCTATTTGCAACATTCCAGGGTTTTAAAAAAATTTACTGTACACAACAGCCTTGCTTTTTAGTTAGGGTGCACGCACAGGATGAAAACAAGTCATATGCATGTTAATTGAATAGTAATTCTAATGGATTCAGAAATGTGATTATATTTATAATTGAATACGTAAATTAACTTCTTTCCAGAATTAAATGCTGTGTTTGTTCAATGTATGAGTGCACACTGGGTGGGTTTTAATGGGCTGGCTCTTCTCAACCCTCAATTTATTCCCCTCCTCCCACTTCCTGCTATCTCCATCCATACCATATCTCCCAGTCTCTGACCATCATTCTCTTCTCTTTGCCACTGAAATTTTGGACTATCTATAGATAGATCTGATAGAGGATCCGATAGAGGAAGTTTCACCTTATCTTGCTGGACATCACATCTCTTTTATGTACTGACCATTAATTGTCCCTTCTCCACCCCGTCTTGCTTTCCACCACCTTTTTTGTGAATTGTCCTGCTCCATTAGAATGTAAGCTCTGTGAGGACAGGAACAGTCTTGCTGGTTTTTATATTTCTAACCCTTAGCACAGTGCCTGACACATATTAAGTGCTTAATAAATGTTCTATGTATCTATGTATCTCTCCATCTATCTACCTTTTTCTCTCTTTCTATCTACCTTCCTATCTATCTTTTTGTCTGTCTGTCTTTCTATCTATCTATCTGTCTATGTCTGAATGTATGTATGTATGTATGTATGTATGTATCCATCTATCTATCTATCTACCTGTCTCTACCTATCTTTTTGTGTCTTTCTATCTATCTATCTATCTATCTATCTATCTATCTATCTATCTATCT
>NW_025398555.1:0-10035 GCF_016433145.1 Gracilinanus agilis | reverse complement strand
TTAATTTCTCCTTTAATTTTTATGATCTTTAGTTTTCATCTGGGGATTTTTAATTTCTTCATTTTCTAGTTTTTTGATTTGCGTGCCCAATCATTGACCTCTGTCCTCCTTTATCTGTTAAGATATGCACTTAAAGATATAAATTTCCTCTTAAGTACTGCTTTGGCTGCATCCCACAGATTTTGTAGGATGTCTCATCATTGTCATTCTCTTCAATGAAATTATTGTTTCTATGATTTGTTCTTTAATTAACTGATTTTGGAGAATCATTCAATTTCCAATTAATTTTTGATTTACCTTTCTATGTGCCCATACTAATTATTATTTTAATGCATTATTATCTGAAAAGGTGGCATTTATTATTTCTGCTGTTTTGCATTTGTTTACCATCTTTCTATGTCCTAGTGCATGGTCAGTCTTTGAGAATGCACCATGTGGTGCTGAAAAGAAGGTATATTCCTTTTTGTCCCTATTTATTTTTCTCCACATATCTATTAACTCTCATTTTTCTTGGATTTCATTTACCTCTCATACCTCTTTCTTATTTATTTTTTGGTTTGATTTATCTAGATCTGATAGAGGAAGGTTTAGATCTCCCACTAGTATAGTTTTACTATCTCTTTCTTCCTCGAGCTCTGCCAGTTTCTCCTTTAGAAATTTGGATGCTATACTATTTGGTGCATACATGTTAAGTACTGATATTTCCTCATTGTCTATACTGCCTTTTATCAGGATGTAATGACCTTCCTTATCTCTTTTGATCAGATCTATTTTTACTTTGGCTTTATCAGCTATCAAGATTGCAACTCCTGCCTTCTTTTTCTCAGTTGATGCCCAATAGATTTTGTTACATCCTTTCATCTTCACCCTGTGTATGTCTACGTGCCTCACATGTGCTTCTTTTTATATATGATGCTTGACATGTTATTTCTGATAATTTGTTGGACAGTGATTTGTCTTTTACTCTTCTTATTTTCTTTTCCTGGTTTATAACCCGCAGGAAAACAATTTCTATAACCTTGGCTTTGATTTGGATTTGATGCCATGGGACTCAGATCCTTGGGGGATCACAAATCAATCTTGTGCAGGTAATAATTTGCCACATTTAATTTATAATAAGTTATATATTTGGTTGTGGCTTTTGAGTTATTCCACAGTACATCAATTCAACTTTTCTGGTTTATGTCTTCTGATATTGGTTAAAAGACAGAGTGGATTGATTATCTATTTTACCTGTTCTGGTTTGTTATTCTCAAGAAAGGAAAGAAAAACACCTCTCCAGGATCAGTAGAAAGAATAGTATAATTTTTAAATACCGCAAGTGAATTGAAAATTCATGCCAGGAATAAAAATATGCTCTCAGTAAGAGAAATAGAAGCTGGGGGCTGACCTAGGTTACATATGAAAGATTATTGCCATAGAGGGAAGGTTTTCTTTTTTAAAACCTTTACCATCTTTTGTCTTAGAATCAATGCTAAGTTTTGGTTCCAAGGTAAAAGAGCAACAAAGCTTAGGCATTTGATGTAAGTGACTTGACCAGGGTCGCACAGTTAGGAAGTATCTGAGCCCATATTTGAACCCAGGGCTTCTTATCTCTAGACCTGGTTTTCTATCTACTGAGCCACCAGGCTGTCTTGAGGGAAAGAGTAAAAAAAAAAAACCAATTAACTATGACCTTAAAATAGTTTATCTGAACATTCACAGGATTTAGAAAATATATACAGCTTTTTTTTTTTTACCCCAAACCTTACAGTTGTCAAATTTACAGGTTTGGTGTTCCAGAAATATTTTTGTTTCTCCTTTTTATTGTAATACAAATTAAACACTTTGAAATCCTTGGTCACAATTTTATTACTTCTTTTTTTTTCTTTTGTCATATTGGTGACAGATACCCAAAATTAAGGAGGTTATTATTCTCTTGTTTTATAAAGTCCAGTGTTGTTCTCCATTTTTTAGCCTTGCTAATGGAAAATTTTACATCAGTACTAAAGTTAACTGAGCTAAATAGATGCTTTTTGAGTAGTAGGTGGGGATTTATCCAAAAGAGAAAAAAATATTACAATTGGGCATTAAATACCCATTTGTATCTGGGGTTTGAACTTTCCAGAGACAGTATTTGACTATTTAAAGCTTTTTAAGTGTGATATTTATTTTCACTTTTGTTAATTTTTTTCTATAAGTTATAATGTGCAGGTGGGAAAATCTCTTGACATATTTTACAGATAAATATATCAAGACAGAGGCTCAACCACTTTCTCCAGCTTCCTCAAACTGTTCAGTCTCTTCTCCTCAATCAGTGGATTCTTATTCTTCAACACAGCATGTTCCTGTAAGTAGCAAAATTTTTATATTGACTTGATTGTCAAAAATCCAGAAACTTAATACTTTAAAACCTTTCTAGTTCAGACTACTTAGATGAGGCCCATCTGACTTCAATAAACACTTTCTGTGTTCCAGGAACTATACTAGGTATACAAAGTTAAAAATGAAACCATTCATGCTCTCAAGGAGCTTATATTCTATAGGGAAAGATAACATGTAAAAATATAAGTAATAATATTCATGATTACTACAAGGTAATATTTTTTTGGGAAACTAGGCAGTTGGGGTTAAGTGACTTTTCCAGTGGTCACACAACTAAGAAGTACCTGAGGTCAAATTTGAATCCAGGACCTCCTTTTGCCATGCTTGGCTTTTTATCCATTGAGCTATCTAACTACTCTGGGAAGCATACTTTTTATTAATTACAGTATGCCTTATTAATTCAAATAATAATGGCCATAATCAAAATGAGGTGAGTTAGTGAAAAGATTATAGCTTGTAAATGGGCCTACATTATATGCTATATATCATAAACATTCATATTTTTAAATATGATAATTTATTTGGTACCCAAAAGTTTAAAATTAAGTATTAACTTATTAAATTATTGATTTATAAAAACTATTGATTTTTATTCTGTTTTCCCTTTACTTGTGAAATTGACTGTTCACAAAGGAAGACATTTTAAAAATTTTTACTGAATAAGAACCATCAGTTATAGTTTGACTCTTGGATAATAGTTTGAGTTACACTTATTTCTATATACTATAATATAACCTAATGTTTCACTGATATGGTATCTTGCTTCACATTTATATGCTATACTAGTTTTCAGCCATTTAGTGGTATTTTGCCAAAAAAGATAATTTTCATTGGCACATTTCCTACTGCAATGTTGAATAAAATTTGTTTTTGGTATTCTCCTAGTTCCTTATTTGTGCCTCTTTTGACCTTATTGTCATTCCTTCTTCCATATCTCTTACACTCATTTGGGTTTCATGCTCCTTAATTTCATAAAATCATAAGGTTTTAGTTTTGAAAAGTCCTTGGTCTAATCATTGATGCAGTGCAATCTTCCAATTATTCACCAAGTATTTACTAAGTACTTATGATGTTAGGGTACAGAAATAAAGAATGAAAAGGATCCTTACCTATGGTGAACTCACATTCTGATGGGAAATTACCTCTTAAGGAAAATTACTTTGGTCCTAGAGTATGGCATATATTGCAGTAATGAGAGGCTTGAGGCGGGGAATCCAGGTAAGATGGGTAATAGGTGATGAGAGCCTGAACAAAGTGTAGATGTGATATTGGAGAGAAGAGACTATTGTGAATGGAGAAATAGCAAAATTGGGCAACTGATGGGTGTGAGTGGGTGTGTGAGTGGTTAGGATAATAATGAGGGTATGAACCTGGGAGAGAAGAGGCATAGTGATAGTTTTCTCAGAAATAGTAAAGTTTGGAAGAGGGCGTGTTTAGGGGGAAAAGATTAAGAGTTCAGTTTTTGACTTATCAAGTTTAAGATGTTTCTGGCACATTCAATTTGAAATGTCCAATAAATCTTTGATGATCTGCAACTGAAGCTCAGGGGAGAGAAATGGGGCTAGATGTCTATGCTTCTAACTTTCTCTCTCCAACTCAGCCTCTGGTCAACTGTACAGAGATGCAGTTCATCCCATGGCAGCTGAGGAGGTTACTAAGAGAGTACATTAAGGGAGAAAAAGATGCCCTCTGCAGTGCCCTGGACAAGGGACCATCAGTCTTTGCTCCATCATCTTTAAGAGGGAACTTATTGCCCCATAGGGCTTCTGCTCTTTTTTTAGGAAGCTCCTTATACTGAGCCAAAGGCTGACTCCCTGTGACTTGTACCTTTTGGCTCTACTTCCCTCCTGAGCTTCACAGAATAAGTCTGTCCTCCCATGTGATAGCCTGTAGATATTTGAAAATGGCTATCAAGTAATTTTTTTTCTCCAGGTTGAACAACTCCAGTTCCTTAAACCTAAATTAGTTCCTTAAACTTTAGGCAGATTTTCTCTGAATAGTTAGTCACTGAACATTTATTAAGTGCCTGCTCTTTGTGAGGCACTATGCCAGTGATGGTGAACCCTTTTGGGGTTGTGTGTGATGTGAGAAATGTCCACAGGGGTGTTAGGGAAGGGGGAGGGGAAGGGAAGTAGCCAGGGCCCAACTCCCTCTGGTTTTCTAGAATTGAACTCTGGCAAAGTCTGTGCTGGGGTGATGGCATGTGTGTCCACAGAGAGGGCTTTGAATGTTTCCTCTGGCATATGTGCCATAGGTTCACCATCATGGCACTACACCAAGCACTGGGGATAAAGGAAGAGGCAAATGACAGTCTCTGCTCACAAGATCTCAGTCTAATGGAGGAGACAACATGCAAACCACTATGTACCAATGAGTTATATACAGGATAAGTTGGAGATGATCCACAGAGGGGAGGCCCTTAAGGAAGAGTGAGAAAGGCATCTCAAAGAAGCTAAAATTTTAGTTGAGACTTGAAGGAGGCCAGGGAAGCCAGGAGGTAGAGATGAAGACAAAGAGCATTCCAGGTATGGGCAACAACCAGAGAGAATGCCCAGAGCTGAGAGGTTATAAAAGGTAACTAAGGAGCAGAGGAGCCTTGGAGGAGACTCATCTGTGGAGGGTAATAAACTGACCTTGGTTCAGGATGATATTTTATATTTGTCTTATATTTCAAACCTTTTTTCTCCTGCGAAATGAATTTTTTTCATTTGTCTAATATAATGATTCCATACTCAGTATGGTGCCCCACTATTACACATTTGCAGATATATCACCTTCAAGTTTTCTGTTTCAAGTGTGTTGTTTAGCTCTCCAGTTAGTTCCTTATATGTAGGAATTGTGATTTTTTTTCTTGTGTCCCCCATGTTTTCTAATTCAATATTCAGTATAACATTAGGCACATTAGTACTCAGAGCATGCTTTTTTGAAAGAATAAGGAATAAGAGAAAATTACATCCTTTTGCATTTGTTTTTAATTTTTATTTTGCTACAGGAAGAATTGGATTTATCATCTAGTTCCCAGTTGTCTCCCCTCTCTTTATACACTGAAACCTCTCACAGTCCTTCCTCATCGGAGTTACTAAAGGAAGACAAGCCCATCATTGGTGCTACAAATAAGACTGGTATTGCTTATCTTTTGACTGCTTTGATCAATTTTTTATCCCAGACCTTGGTTTACATTTACTTTCTTCAGGGAAGTTCTAGAGTAGGAATTTCTCTGGTTAAGCTTTTGTGCCTTTGTCATGGAGATGTAGTATTTATCTATGATGATTCACTGATTAGAGGCAGAGGAGGAATTAATCTTTCTTGTTTCTTTGTTTTCCTCTGTTAATATCTCAGTGTTTCTAGTTGGTGATCACCTTGGAAGATCTAATGATCTTTAAAAAAGCTTCTATTGTCTTAAGTTGAGAGATCTAATCTACAATTAAATATACCTATTTTATTGCTAATATTTATTCAAGACAATATATGGAAGAACTGGAGTAAAGGACATTATCATGGAAATGTGTGGCCAGAAGGAGGAATGATAGGTGGACAGTGAGAATACTCCAATGTTATCAAGACATCCGAAAGGCCTCCAGGACATTCAGTGGATCTTCTGTAGTGAATTCTTGGGAGAAAAATAATATGGATAGGCATGGATGAGTTAACAACAGTCTGCACCACTGAAGGGAATTCCACATTTGATTAGATCATAGATCCATTTAAGTATTTGAATATAATATATAGAATATAAATAAAGAAGTGCATTAATACTTACTCGATCATACTCAATTGATAATTGTTTTTCTTTTAGTAAATGGACTGACTCCAAAAAAACAAAGTCACATCACTTCAAAGCCTTCAATTCAGCCCAAGCCCTTACTTCTGCCAGCAGTACCCAAGAGTCAAGCCAACTCGAGCATTCCAACAAAAGCTATCATCATTCAGACACTACCAACACTTTTGCCCTTGACAAAACAGCAGCCTGTTATTCACATTCAACCTGCACCTACTAAAGGTACAAGATTGAAACATTTGTGATTCTGTATATGATTGATAAACAATAAGATTTGTCATGAAAGTAGGCCATTGATGCCATTTTAAAGGACAGGGCTTTGTAAAATATATGAAGAGACTTTTGCATCTAAGTACAAAAATGAAATTAACTTTTATTCTTAGCTTTCTGTAGTTTACACATGGCTATTTAGGGATAGAATAGGTAATTATAATATTTATAATAACAAAAATGATTTTTTATGGCATGCAAGGTAACTAACAAACAATGATGTTTGTTTCCTGCAAATCTTTATGAGATGTCAAATACTGGGGGGGGAAAGAGGTAAATTGGGAATCTGCTCTGATGACTTACATTCCATGCCAGACAGAAATTCATGTTTACTATTTCTTAATCTGGTTGTTTCATTTTCAAGCTATAACTATGGTGAAATAAGACTTTTAAATATTTACTTCAAGGATCCCTATTAGTGTGGGTACCTTCTACCAGTGTAAGTCTCAACTCCAAAGTACCTTAGTAGATTTTTAAATTATTTTATTTGTCTGAAAAAGTGTATCACCTTGGTTAACCTTTTGGCAGTGAGATTTTTCTGAACTTTCTTAGACAGTAGACACAATCTGTGACTGAGCCTATATTTGAGGCCTTCCCAAAGAATCTGCCAGACCTACTTATTTGATAGTTCTGCCTCAGTATTCAAGTGTTCTCAAACCACCATGGCGAGGCATGAGAATAATTTGGGCTGACAGTGGGCAGTGAGGAATGGAACCCTCATATTCAGAAATCTTAAATTTCTCACTGGTTATCACTGGTTAAACATCAGCTGCAAAGCCTGTATTTTCAACATTTAGTTATACATGAATTATAAATTGACCCAATTGCCCACTCTGTGTTCTAGATCTATAATATTTTATACTAAGCATCAGCTTTGTACCTAATCTGTTTTACTAATTACTCTTAGAACAGTGAGACATAATTAATTACCTATAGTGATCCTCCAATGGACCATTCTATCTAATATCTCATTCTAGAAGGGCATTAAGATCTCTCCTGTGCTGACAAATAATGACAAAGTGGATAATGGGGTATAAGAGGGTGGTATAGGGGATGGAACCAGATGGTTAGGATTGGGCCAGTATCAGAAGATTAACTGTGTTTGGGAAGGCCATCAGAAACCAGTCCAGGCAGAGTCTGTCTTGAGATAACACACACAAACCACTCAAACAATAAATAAAAAGTAATTTAATTTAAAGGGAAAGGTTAGAACAAATTTGGATGACCCTAATACTAATGTCACTAATACTCCCAGATCTAATTTTGTTCCCTCACGGGAAGTCTTCAAAGTGTTTAACTACACTAATCCTCACCTCTCTGACCTAAAGATCCCAGTCCCTACTTTAGCTAAATCTGTACTAAACCAGTCCCGCTTAGATGGTATTATAGGTAGTAGTCTGTGGCAGTTTGGCAAGACCCAGGGAGAGGTCCTGTATCCAAAAAGGAACCAGCCCTGATCTTATAATCAGATGGTCAGGATCATAAGGGAACACAGCCGACAACAGCAAGGCACCAGCAAAACAGCAGGTAGGATGGGGAAATCAGGGTAGAAACAGCCACTAAGGAAAAGCAGCCCAACCCCTCCAGAAATCTCCAGAGAGACTGCTAAAACCTCAGTTAACTCTCTGACCCCCCACTTATCCATTCTAGAATCTTTATCCTCCTGCACTCTCCCCTGCAGACCAAACTCACATGCTTTAACCTCACTTACTTTTAACAGGGGGAACATGGAACCTGCACACTGGGGACTCTGGAATTCCAGAAGAATCCCCCAATCTTGAGCATGCTCCTTATTCCCTAAGGCAGCAAACCCCAAAGCATACCTCTACCTGAGTTTGGAATGGGAGATGCCCCTCTACAAGACCCCAGTAAATATGCCAACCCTGATCCACAAAGTGTGGAAGCTGCCATTCTACAGCAGAGTTGTTACTCCATACTATACCAAAGAGGCTATTCTACTAGCCCCTGGGCTCTAAGGGTACCTGATTAGTCCTCAGACTATTCCACCAGCTATTAGGCTATTATACACCATAAACCACTTCTTCAAATAAACTTCTTTTCTTACTTCTGGATTGAACAGAGTTCAAGTCTTCCATTCTTGGGGCAAGACCCTGCTACAAACTTGGGTGTGTTTCTCTCACATCAAAAGGACTTTATTGGAGGACATTTGACATATGATAAATCCCAATCAAAATGAAAATAAAACCCAGGAGCTTTCCTGCCTAAAACAACTACAGGAATGACAATAATAACAAATATAGTTTATTTGGCATTCAAAAGTTTGCACAGTACTTTACCAAATCTTCTCATTTAATCCTCTCAACTTGTCTATCATAAAAGCAGTATAGGTATTTATCTCCTTGGTAGACTATAAGCTTCTTGAGGACAGAGGGCTTATTTTGGTGTCTGTAACCTCAGTGCTTAGCTCAGTGCTTGACACAGAGTTGGTACTTAATCATTGTATGCTGAAGGAATAAGGAATCTCCCCCATAAAGATGATGAAGAAAATGAGCCTTGCAGAGAAGAAATTTTGCTTGTGGTCACATAGCTCTTAAGCATCACAGGTGAAATCTAGAGAGGTCTCTCTACCCCAAGTCCAGTCCTATTGAGGCATTGTGAGCAGTGGATTGAGCAAGAAATGTGGGATTAGGGAGCTCTGTAGGTTGTTTAATTCTCCCCTAGCATCTATTAGATGGATGGCTCTGGGAAAGACCTACTATCTTTCTTAACCTCAGCTTCCTTGTCTGTAAAACGATGGAAGTTGGACTCTGATTACTGAGGCCTCTTCCAGCCCTAGGAGCTTTCCCTATGCACCCCTCACTGCTCAGTTTTCTTCTGACTATCAGCCCCTTGTAAGAGTTAAATTTAGGGTTTTATGCTAATATGAAAGTTATAAAGTAATATTGTGGTCACTGATTTTAAAATATTATAGCTTAAGTCAAAATGACTTTTAGCAGCTTTTATTTACAAAGAAGTGGAAAGAGTGAAAGTATAAATATAGATAAAGAGACAAATTCCTAATAAGCCTACCCACCTTTCTCTGGTGAAGTCTGGCTCAACCTGGGCAGGGGCTTCTCCAAGATTTTCTCCATGTGGATTTCCCAACAAGCCTCAGCCAGAAATCCTGGTGGTGTCTTCAGCCAGGGTTTCACCAATGTAGTCCCCTCCAAAGCCAACACAGGATCCAGGGAAAAAGTCTCCTTCAAGTCAGGAAAGGAATCTCCAGAATCAATCCCTTCAAACACTAGGAAGGGAAAGACCCCTAGACCATGCTGGTCTCTTCTTTTATGCTTCTTTTTCCAAGTCACTTCCTGTCATTCCCCCTTCTTCACAGAAATCAATGGCAGTATTTCAGTTTGCCTAGCACTGCCCAAGTGGGGGACTCAGTAGCCTTTGGTGTGAGCTTACTCTAGTAAGTGACTTGTGAACTCTCTTACTTAGTGTTAAGTAGAGATACTTTAAGTTCTTGATATGCTTAGCTAAAAATAGGCAAGGGTTAATCCTATCTTCACACTTTTGAATTTGTTAATCTCTTAGGTAAGTCTTGAAACAGAGAGAGAGAGAGAGAGAGAGAGAGAGAGAGAGAGAGAGAGAGAGAGAGAGAGAGAAAGAAAGAAAGAAAG
>NW_025398554.1:0-4279 GCF_016433145.1 Gracilinanus agilis | reverse complement strand
AGAGAGAGAGAGAGAGAGAGAGAGAGAGAGAGAGAATGAAAGCAAACCTTTTCTATATGTAAAGGAAACCTGGTGAACCCTCTTTGGTGTCAGAACCCCATCCAGAGTGGCGCAAAGTAAGTTTTGGTGCCTCAACCAACTGTCTAGGGCACTGATGGGTCAACTTTTGAAAGAGGGGGCCAGGGGTAGCTGGGTAGCTCAGTGGATTGAGAGTTAGGCCTAGAGACTGGAAGACCTAGGTTCAAATCTGGCCTCAAAAACTTCCCAGCTGTGTGACCCTGGGTGAGTCACTTGACCCCCATGGCCCACCCTTCCCACTCTTCCACTGAGGAGCCAATACACAGAAGTTAAGGATTAAAAAAAAGAAGAAAGAAAGAGGGGGCCAAAGGCAAGGGAATGCTCATCTGTCAGTCTGTTTCTAAGGCAACTCTTTCCAAGTTTCATTGTATTATATCCTACTCATTGTATTCATCAGATTAGGAAGAATGTCATGCAGCCAGATAGAACATTTCAGGGGGGCCACATCTGGCCTGCGGGCCATAGTTTGCCCATCACCGATCTAGGAGCTGCTGCTTCCCATTGTATGATCTTGTACCAAAGGCTTCTGGGGTGCCCAGATAACCAATGGAGAGCCATCTTGGATGCTGCCACAAAACCTGTAGTGCTTCATTCAGACTCTCACTAGTTAATGTGGGTTTACAGCCTTGTGCACTGCCCAGCTAGCTGTTCTAAACCCTACTTGAAATCCAGACCTGAGGACTGTCCTTTCTCATTTGCATTCCTCCAGCAGTTAGTTCATCCCAGAAGCACTTATTTAAAGGGCAATTACCACCAAATATAGGCAGCAATATGGACAGAACAATCTGTCCATTCCTCTTTTCAAAAATTTTCTTTCAAAAAACTCCTTGAAATTAGGGTTAACCCTACCTTCCCCCCTCCCCCCACTGCAATAACTAACTTATTTGGTAAAAGGAATAAAGTACTATTTCATCTGCAAAGAGAAATAATTAAAGTTATGGGGAAGCAGAAAGTGAAGAATATCTAAGCTCTTGAGCTGGCAGAGCCCTCAGAAACCATCTAGTCCAACTCTCTCATTTACAAATAAAGAAACTGAGGCCCAGAGAGGGGAAGTGGTTTGGGCTCATAGGATCTTAGTTCTAGAGTTAGAAGAGCCCCCTCAGAGTCCATTTGGTCCAACCCTGTAATTTTACAAATGAAGAATCTGAGGTCTAGAGAGGATTGCTGTAGGCTCAGGGCTGTAGAGCAGCATTGGCAAAGGTTTTAAGAGTTTGAGTGCCCAGAGGGCAAATTCAAACTGTCTGTGAGCTCCCCCATCCCTCCCCCCCCATTACTGGAGAGAGCTGAGGGAGGAAATGCTTGCTGTGGGTGGCTGGATGGAGAGGTGGAGCATGCAAAAAATGTCCTTGGCTGTTGGGAAAAGGGGAACTGAGCAGCTCCCCCATGCTGAGGGTGGCACCCGTGCCAATACTTTGCCAATCCTGTTGTATAGAAAGTAAGATTGGAGATAGAATTTCAAAACATGACTTCTGGATCCATGATCAATGCTCCCTTCCACTGTACCATGCTTCTTTGTCCTGGATGGAGGGTGGGGGGAAAGGATGGATGGTGATCTGAGATAGAGTTGGCTGACAGGTAGGAGGAGATCTAGGAGAGAAAGTTCTAACAGAAGCCAAGGGAATCTGTCCTCCAAAGACCATCCCCAACCATCAACATCCTCTGTGGTCTGCAAGGTCATGCCCCTAAGAGACAGACTAGGAAAGAAAAGGAAGCAGGTCCCGGGACTGGAGTGTGTGAATAAAAGCCCAAAGCAGGGTTGAATTCCTAATGGATGATGCTGACAAAGGTCAGAAGATTTGGGGTCAGTTGCCATCCAGTTGAAAATGGAGGCAAGTATGAGACTGGTCCCAATCTGAGTGGACTCATGGATGTAAGATTTGTCAGGCTCCAGGAATCTCAGATGCCAATAAAAGCAAAGGCATTAATATCTGGGAGAAGGGCATACTGATGGAATGCTCAGAATCCCCTGAAGTATATCTTTGCTTGGAATGAAAATCATCTTTACGGGCATTAAGGAGAAAGATGAAAGAGCCGACTCGATAACATATCTCAGGGAAAACCCCTGATGAGTAATAGTTTGTTGCCTTATTTATTGCAAAAAGGACTTGTCTCTCATGATGAGATTTTCTTTGTATAGGTACCATAACTCTACCCTGTTTAAATTGGTTTTGCCACTCAGAGGACTTTGATCAAGAATAGCTGAGTAAGGTTTTTGCTAGGCAGTCCTAATAAGGGAATCACATAGATTGGGTAGGCTAGGATTTTGATGAACAGGACTATATTTTCTGTCTTTTGGTGATCATTCCAGCCAGTTATCACATTTTTCTTTTAAAAGTTTTAATTAAAATAAACTGGAGGAATTCCATGTGAACTGGAATGACCTCCAGGAATTGATGCAGAATGAAAGGAGCAGAGCCAGAAGAACATTGTACACAGAGACTGATACACTGTGGTACAAACGAATGTAATGGACTTCTCTACTAGCAGCAATGCAAGAATCCCAGACAATTCTGAGGGATTTGTGGAAAAGACGCTACCCACATTCAGAGGAAGAACTACAGGAGAGGAAACATATAAGAAAAACAACTGCTTGAACGCATGGGTTGATGCAGACATGATTTGGGATGTAGACTTTAAATGACCACCCTAGTACAATTATCAATAATATGGAAATAGGTCTTGATCGATGACACATGAAGAAACCAGTGGAAATGCGCGTCAGCTATGGGGAGGGGGTTTGGGGGTGGTGGAGGGGAGAATAAGAACATGAATCATGTAACCATGGAAAAAACTTTTCTAAGAAATAAAATAAAAAAATAAAAGTTTTGATTAAGTTGACATTTGATCGAGTTGGCTAAGGCCAGCTTTTTTCTTTTTAACCAAGGTCACCTTTATTTCTCAATATCCTGGAAGATTTTTTTTGTTTTAGATTTGTTTTAGATTTATAGTAAACAATGGGAAAAACTTAATAAAATGATGACTTCAATCTGTAGTGTTTTTTTAATTGCCTTCAGTTACCCAAAGGTAAAGGCTGAAGCAGGTTCACTGAATTAGAACAAAAGTAAGTATTTCTAATTTCAGGTCCCTAATTTTCCACATAATATGAAACTCTTAACCTTATTTGGTACAGTGGACCCCTTTGGCAGTCTGTCTGGTGAAGCCTATAGCCTCCTTCTTTGAATAATGTCTTCAAATGCATAAAATACAGTGTATAGGATTCCAAAGGAAATTGGTTATATTAAAATATAATTTCCAAAATATTTTTTAAGGTACTGTTTATGGGCTGCAGGTTAAAATGCAAGCTCTTCAGTTTGGAACTGTACCTAAAGAGCCATGGAACTGGAACATGGAACTTTGACTTCCAGTAGGTCTGTATCCCAAAAAGATGAAAGAAAATGGAAAAGAACCTCTATGTATAACATATTTCTAACAGATCTTTTTGTGGTAACAAAAAATTGGACATTGAAAGGATGCCCATCAGTTGGGGAATGGCTGAATATATAGCATATGACTATAAGGGAATACTATTATGCTGTAAGAAATGTCAAAGGGGATAGTTCAGAAAAATGTGAGAAGATTCATATGAACTGATGCAAAGTAAAGTAAGCAGAACCAGAAGAACATTGTACACAGTAACAGCAATCTTATATGATGATCAACTGTGAATGAGGTAGCAATTTTGGGCAATTCACAAATCAAAGATAATTCTCCAGGGGAAAAAATGATGAAGTCTGAATGAATATTGAAGCATCCCTTTAAAACTTACTTTATTTTTCTTGGCCTGTGGTTTCTTTTGCAACATGGCTAATATGGAAATATGTATTATATGATGGCTTGGGTATAATCTATAGCAAATTGCTTGTCTTGTCAAGGAAGGGGGTGAAGAGGAACAGAAAGTGAAAGAGAATTTGGAGCACAAAATTGTTAGGACATTTTTCCTGACAACAGATTACAATTGTTCTGGGATAAACAGTTCAATACCTCTTTTGCAGGACAAACCTTCAAATGCTTAGAGACAGATATTATTTCCCCCCTGAGCCTTCTCTTCTCTGGGCTTCTCTTTTCAGACTAAATAACTCTAGTTTCTTCAATTGGTCCTCATGTGACTTTATCCTGCTTGCCCTCCTAAGGATTCCCCCCTGGATGATCAGAATTGAGCTGCCCAGAACTGAATACTTCATTTTCATTTCCAAATATATCC
>NW_025398553.1:0-2557 GCF_016433145.1 Gracilinanus agilis | reverse complement strand
ATACAACCTAAGCATATGTCAACCACAGGGCATAAAACATCCTTTGATGAAAGGGAACCATCTTTTATCTTATAGCTACCTTGGGAATTATAAGATTAAAATTAATATCCAATAACTCCAAATATTATATTTTATAAAGTTTATCAATAATATTTTGAAGTAGAAAGAAAATAATCTTAAAGAAATAGAAGTTCAAACATAATTACCTAACAAAAGGTAAACCCACACATGTAGATTCTCTTGCCTGGCATAAAGCCCACTTTCCCAGTCGTGATCAGGGAAAAAGAGAGTGAGAGGGTGGAGCTACACAAAACTTTTAACCTCTCTACTGGGAAGCTAGGATTTAGAATTCTGGGGAGCAAATCCCAATTACACAGAATGAATCCTGTTGGCTCTTTTCTCTCTCCTTCCAGATAATTAAAACTATATTCTTTAAATGAAGGAATCAATTGACACCTTTTAAAGGCATTAAGAAGAATTAGAGGGGTGGCTAAGTGGCTCAATAGATAGAGAGCCAAGCTGAGAGATGGGAGGTCCTGGATTCCAAGCTGACTTTAAACACCTTTTTAGCTGTGTGATCCTGGGCAAGTCACTTATCCTCCATTGTTTAGACTAGTGATTCCCAAAGTGGGTGCTACCGCCCCCTGGTGGATGCTGCAGCGATCCAGAGAAGAGGTGATGGCCACAGATGCGTTTATCTTTCCTATTAATTGCTTTTAAAATTTAAAAAAAAATTAATTTTCAGGGAGCTAAGTAATCATTTTTCTGGAAAGGGGGCGGTAGGCCAAAAAAGTTTGGGAACCACTGGTCTAGACCTTATTCTAAGATGAAAGTTAAGGGTTTAAAAGAAAAAAAAAAGAAGACATAGCATTCATGACTAAGGAATTCTATATCCATTGGATTATTACTAAAGTAGTGTGTTCAGTTTGGGGTAGCACATTTTAAAAAGGACATTGAAGAACAACTAGGTAGTACAGTAGATAAAATGTCAAACCTGGGGTTGAGAGGATCTGGTCAAATTTGGCCTCAGACAATTCCTAGCCATGTGACCCTGGGCAAGTCACTTAACTCTGCTTACCTCTTGCCCATCTTCTCTAAGGAACTGATATCAGGACAGAAGGTAAGGGTTTAAAAAACAAACAAACAAAAGACATTGATAAGCTAAAGAGAATCTATCCCAGCCTCAGAGATCTTGAATGGACCACAGAGGACCCCAGAGGCCATTTAGTCTAGTCTATAGATCAAGAAAAAAAGCCTATTGAGGATAAGCAAATTACTCAGTCACTTAGGCAGTGAGTCTCAAAGGCAAGATTTGAACCCAGGTCCTCTAAACTCCAAAGCCAGTAATCAAATAGGTCAACTAGAATGGTAAAGGGCCTTAAGATAGTACCATATAAGGATGGGTTGAAGGAATTGGGGATGCTTAACATTTACAATATTGAAGGGTGTGGGTGTCACTGTGACGCCCTATTGAATTAGGAATCAAGAGAGTTAGGTTCTAATTCTCCTTTATTTTACTAATTAATTCTATGAGCTTGTCTAGATCACTTACCATCCCAAACCCATAGTTTTTATATCTTCAAAATAATAATAATATTATCATTATTATTATTATTTTGTTTCTATATCTTCAAAATAATAATAACAATAATAATTATTATTATTATAACTTTTGCCTTGGCAATGGTACATAGATTTGTTATGAGAATACATTGAGATAAAATAGGTGAACGTGCTTTAAAACCCTAAAACACTCTAAATATGTAAGTTATGATTTTTATTAATATATATCTGAAAAAATGGAAAAATCACTGTATTTGGAGCCAAAAAACATAAGCATGAACCCTGGAACTACTAAGTGATGCCTCTAGCACCTTGGACAAGGCAATTTCTTTTTTTGAAACTTGGTTTCCTTAACTTTGAATGAGAGAGTTTAACTAGATCTAAGGTCTCTTTAAACTCCTTTGATCCTAGGAAATAATAATGTCATATCAATGTTCTTATATCAGGAGGCAATGGTGGAATAACAAATGAAGAGCCAGACAGATGTTAGGAAGACAATTCAATCTCACCTCTGATAAAACTGGCTACATTACCCTGGGCAAGCCACTTAACTTCTCTAAAATTCTGTTACCTCATTTTTAAAATGAGATATTTAGGTGGCACACAGTAGATAGAACTCTGGGCTTGGAATCAGGAAGACTCATCTTCCCGAATTCAAATCCAGTCTCAGACACTTACTAGCTATCTGACCCTGGGCAAGTCACTTGTTTGCCTCACGATCCTCATCTGTAAAATGAACCAGAGAAGGGAATGGCAAACCACTGCAGTCTCTTTGCCAAAAAAATCCCAACTGGTTTACAAAGAATCAGATATGAGTGAAAAATGACTGAACAACAAGAAGTATTTACAACTAGAGATGTAGCTCCCAGAGTCATTGTGAAGGTCAGATTAGATTTTATGTGTAAAGTCCTAGTGCTTCACAAAGCTTGACTTTCTCTCTCTCTCTCTCTCTCTCTCTCTCTCTCTCTCTCTCTATATATATATATATATATAT
>NW_025398552.1:0-1234 GCF_016433145.1 Gracilinanus agilis | reverse complement strand
TATGTGTGTGTATCATTTCAAAATGTGACATACACAGAAATTGTATCATATATATATATATGGAGGTGGATATATATATATATATATATATATATATATATATATATAGTTGTTACAAGTCCAAGTCATTCACAGTTGATCATCCTGATTCTGTATACTTTACTTTTCATCACATTATATGTCTTTCCAGTTTTTAATTTTTTTTGTTATCATCTTGTTTGCCTCCTTAAAACCAAGCATTTCAAAATAGACCCCATCCTCCACAATATCCTCTCCTATCATTGTCTGTCCTTCAAACCCATCTGCTCTTCAGAACTTACTTTGATGTCACCTGTCAACATCCTATCCATGGATTGGTCATATTTTGAATATCATCATTTAAGATTAAAAAATATTAAAATTCTCACTCTTAGCCTACATGAGAAATCATTTCCCAAATATAGAATTTATTTTTCTACAATTCACTAATACATATCACCTGTCCATTTGCAAAACCATCAACCTAATTCAGGCCATCATGATCTCTAACCTATTACAATAACCACTTAGTTTACCTCCCTACAGCAAGTCACTCCCTTTTCCAAGTATCTTTAATCCAGCTTCCAAAATGATTTTCGTAAAGTCTGGATCTTTTTATATCACTTCCTAATCCATAACATACAATGTTTCCATGTTGTCCATATTTCCTTTGGAACTTAAAGCATTTCACAATTTTGCCTCTTCCAGGTTTTCCAGTTCGTAACATATTATTCTCTTTGTAATCCCATTTTCTAACCATAATAGTATTCTCCTTCTTCCTCACATGTGATGCTCCATCTTCTAACTCTGCTTTTCAGAAACTATCCTCCCCTTATCTAGAATACTCAGCATCCTAAACACCTACCATCAGAATGCTTGACTTACTTTGTGATCAAAGTCAAATATTACTTTCTTTAGAAGTTTATTCTTTGCCTGCTTTCTGATAGTGTCATTCCTCCTAAGGTTACTTTTCATATAATCTTCTTTTGTCCAGCAACTAGAAATGGTCCATATTAAAAGCAAAAATCAATTATTTAATCATTCTGAGATAATTTATTTTCATGATCAGTTTTTATTTTTCTAGATTACAATATTATAATTTCTTAATATTCATTTCATTTTGCAATCTCTATTCTCTCTTTCCCATCTCCCCCATCCCCATCCCCAAGAAGACAAGTAATATGACATAGATTAACATATATATATACCTATATAT
>NW_025398551.1:0-2218 GCF_016433145.1 Gracilinanus agilis | reverse complement strand
CTCTCTCTCTCTCTCTCTCTCTCTCTCATAACACATTCAAAGTGGGAGAACATGTTCACTCAGTATGATGAATGGTGTAGCCTACCCTTTATAACTTCTCTTGTTTTTGTTGGTCTTTGGCTTGTATAAATAGGTCTATTTGCTATTCACTATTTCTGATAGATGGTCCTGTTTAACTGGCATTTAGTGGGAAATCAAGCCTTCAGATAGAGCTTGAGACACTGATCATAAAAGTACCTCGAACTCTAGATTAGCAATATTAAGAAGAGTAGTAACCCCTCTCAGAGTCAGCAGTCTAGAGGCTCTAATCTTCTGATCTGATTCCAGCAGAAATCAATCTCCTTTGAAGGGGAGTAGAGAAGATTCCAGAGCTATATATTCATGCCTTCCTCCAAGCTGGATATAGACAAGTGCATATGGTTACAAATATAGCCTATATTGTCAATAAATGCACTATGTCACTTTGGAGGTATGGAACAACTGGGGTGCAGCCCAGGTCCCTGCCAAAGATAGACTGGAAGAGGGGAGGACTGACTATAGCTGAGTTTACTGTTCCATTTCCTCAGTTACAGGAACCCTTTCTCCTCTGGATGGCTCTGAGATGTCCACATTTTTCTGTAGCGCCCCCCTTTCCAATTGAAGAATCAATGACTTTCATTATTAGAGAGCATGTTGTGGAGGAGTTGTGAGACCATCAAGGCAAGTTCTGTTAGAGAAATGAGTAGAGTCTCTTCCTTCCAGACCTTGAAACAAAAGCCTAAGAGGTTAGTCAGTCAGTCAGTTAATAAATATTTATTAAAGACTTAACTAAATACCAGGTACTGTGGTAAGCACAGAGTATATAAAAAGAGGGGAAAACAGGGTTTTCCGGGTTAAGATGGCGGCAGAGTAAAAAGCAGCACTTAACCTCTCCTAACCAAAACATACAGGACTCCTCAAGGGGACATAAAACCAAATCCAGACGAACAGAGGAACCCCACAACAGGGCGCAGTGCGGAAGGTATGTGGAATTGGGGCATTTCCATGCTATAAAGGGGTGAAACAGCTCTCACTAAATCGCGGGCCGAGCAACCCTCCACACACACACACCACTTATAGTGCCAAAGCCAGCGCAAAAGAAGTAGAGCAAGTTTGGGACACCCATTGAGTCATTGGCAGCTCCAGGGCCTGCTCCTGAGAGCAGCAAGACTTAAAACTCCAAAAGGCTAAAGAATGCGTGCGGACATTGAGCGCTGACACTGAGCGCAGGCTCGGGTGGAGGCAGATGCAGGTGTGAGCGAAGGCTCTGAAACCTTGAGTGGGGAACCAGTGCAGACGGGTATATGACTGTGGAAGCAGTGCCCTGAGACTAGTAAAGGAGCCTCCTGCAGAGGATCAAGCAAGGGGGACCACCGGGAGGCTTTACCTTGAGGATAACCAGACCTGAGACCTCAGGAGCCTAAAGAGCACAGACCCTGAGCGTGACGATAAAGCTGAGAAGGGGCTGGGCTTAAAATTGCAACCTAGAATCAGGAACCCCAGAAGAGAAAGACCAACAACAAGAAGAAGAAATCTTTAACACTCGACAACTTTACACAGAGAAAATCCAGACAACAGAGCAAACAGAAGAGGAGAACAAACAAGCAATCACATCCGGACCCTCCCAAAATAATGAAAACTGGTCACAAGCTCTTGAAGAGTTCAAATCTGAGATGACAAGAAAGTTGGAAAAGATTTGGCTAGAGAAATGGGAAATAGCTCAAAAGGAAATCAGGCAAGAAAATAACAGTTTAAAAGGCAGAATTTTGCTATTGGAAAGTGAGGCTCAGAAATCAAATGAACTGATAAGCAAATTGAACACCAGAAATGACCAGATTGAAAAGGAAAACCAAAAGACTATAGCTGAAAACCAGTCCCTAAAGACTAGAATTGAGCAATTAGAAGCCAATGATCTCTCAAGACAGCAAGAACAAATAAAACAAAGTCAAAAGACTGATAAAATAGAAGGAAACATGAAATATCTCAATGAGACATTGACAGATCAAGAAAACAGGTCTAGAAGAAACAATTTAAGAATCATTGGTCTTCCTGAAAAAGCAGAAATTAATAGAAATTTGGACTCCATACTAAAAGAAATTATTCAGCAAAATTGCACTGAAGTTCTACAATAAGAGGTCAATATAGACATTGAAAGGATCCATAGATCACCCTCTACACTAGACCCAGAAAAGACAATCCC
>NW_025398550.1:0-4422 GCF_016433145.1 Gracilinanus agilis | reverse complement strand
GAGAGAGAGAGAGAGAGAGAGAGAGAGAGAGAGAGAGAGAGATGGGGAACAAAGCAACTCAAAGACATCAGATCCATCCTCTGGTCCAGCCAGATGACATCCTCAGCCAGTAATGGGCCAAGGGAGGACTTTGTGGGGAGGTGGGAAGCAAAGTAACCGACACGAGGGGCAAAGAGGGGAGTCTGAATGGGACAGGGATAGGATATCAAACTAGATGCGGCTTGGCAGCGATGGGATGTCTCCAAAGGGACCCCAGCAGCCCCTATCTCCCTGGATCCAGGGAGAGCTGGAGGTTGGACTGGCTAAGTAACTGGAAGATGAGGTCAACCAGGTGAGAGGGTGAGAAGGATTCGAGAGATGATCCCAGGGGAGCAGTGGTGAGGCAGCGGGTCCTGGACACTCGAGAGCTCATCAGGGATGTATGCAGTAATGAGGAAGGACTATAATATAATAGAAGCACAACAAGAGCTAACATTTTTTTTATCTGAAGTAAAATTTATGGAAGCCCGGGGATGGGCTACTTAAATGCAAAAACACTTGATGAATAGCTAACATTTGTATCTCACTTTCAGGTTTGCAAAATACTTTACCTACACAGGGCGATTCAAAAAGAACTGGACACTTTCCAGATTGTCTTCCCTAGTCACCAGGTTCTACGTGAGCATATGGTAGGCACCAAATCATAGTCACTCCCTGATATTTCCCAATTTTCTTCTAGAGAGTTCCTTTACAGATTGATTTTGACTATATGTTTACATATAACTTAGTTACTGAATAATACATCTTGGGAAGTGCTCGATTCTTTTTGAATCATCCTATGTTAAAGCGTTTGATGCTTACAACAACCCTGGGAGGTAGGCGCTATTATTATCTCCATTTTCCAGATGAGCAGACTGAGGCAGACAGGATTAGTGACTGGCCCAGTTCCCAAAGGAGAAGTATCCGTGGCCAGATTCTTCGAGTCCAAGTTCTATCCACTCACCACCAGCTCTGCCTCTAATATATCTGAGCCAGAGGAAACCTCAAGCAAATAAAAAGCATTTTGGAGGATTTGAGTCCAACAAAGAGCTGCCCACATTTCTGTAGCACAATCTTTATCACAACCTCCTGCAGGGAGCCCTGAACTATAACTACCGACTCCCCTATCTGACAAAGGGGGAAACTAAGGCTTCTCCAGGAGGGCAAAGGACCTGCCCAAGGTCACATAGCTGCCACAGTGCATCCACCGAGGTGGTTTTAGGGCTCAAATTCGTGTCTTCTAACTAAGTCCAACACACTTCCCACTTCACCACACCACCTCTCTCTATAAGGAACAAATTCTAGTAGTATCCAGAGAAGGGGTGGGCTGCCTGGTTAGGTGGTGAGTTCCCCACTGGTGAATATATTTGAGCCAGGGTTAGAAGACCTTAATGAGCTCTGAAATGCTATGATTCAACAGAAAGAAGAAGCAAGACAAGAGCCAGCAAAGACCAGGGGGCCCCAGGAGGCATAAGGAGGAATGTTTGGGACTAGAATGAAAGAATAATACATGGGTGTTTTCATTCTTGTACTCCCTTTCTCCATATTGGAAAGCTACATCCTCCCCTGAGAAAACATCTCGGAATGGTTGGGTCAGTGGCCAAAAGGCAGCATGTAGGAGCTTTCTAGAGAGGTGAGAAAAGCTAGAGGAAGGAAGAGGCCAGGCTGGGTCCTGAGGATGCTGAGCAACAGAGGCAGTGGCCGGCCTGTTTGGATGTGCCACAAGGCTGGCCGGGTTGCCTCAGCAGGCCGGCCTGTGAAAGGCTCTGTATGTACACAGGAGAGAGGAGCTCCTCAACGAGAGCCCCAGAGCCCCAGCACAGAACTCTCAGCGGGGTTCTAAGTCTACCTTCCAAATAAAGGAGATGAATCCTACTGTCAGGGACACCATCAGGCAGTCAACACACATTTCTTAAGCCCTGAATATGCTCCAGGCACTGTGCTACATGATAGGGGTCCAAAAAAAAAACCACACAAACTAAAACCAAAAAAATAGAGAGCAAAAAGACCCCCAAACACCTGTTTCGTTCTGGAATCAGTCCAAAGGAAAGAGTACGAGATGGGGATTTGAGGATTTGATGGGGCGACTGCATTATATCAGTCAAAGGAGCTGGAGATTCAATCAATCCACAAACATTTATTAGACACTTACTACATTCCAGGCACTGTGCTAGGCACTGGGGATACAAAAACATCTCTATTCACAGGGAGCTTATGTTCTAATGAGGGAGACAATAAGTCCTTTTATAAGTCTATGGGGGGGGAGAGAAGTAGGGAGGGAGATAAGAATCATGTAAACATGGAAAACTTTTTAAAATTGTTTAAAAAATAAGTCTATAGAGACCAAGTCTAGAGACAGAAGTCCTGGGTTCAAATCTGATCTCAGATACTTCCTAGTTCTGTGACTCCTGCTCATGTTACTTAACCCCAATTGCCTAGCCCTTGCTGCTCATCTGCCTTGGAATTGATCATTAATATTGATTCTAAGACAGAAGGTAAGGGTTTAAAAAAAAGTATATGCAGTATAAACATAAAGAGAATCAAAACCAATAAATAAAAAGTAGTTAAAACACAAGGCACTGGTGGGAGCAGCTGAGGAAAAGGAAAACAGCTTCTTGGAGAAGATGGTACTTGGGCTGCATCTTAAAGGCAAGAGATGGAGGGCAACTGGGTGGCTCAGTGGATTGAGAGCCAGGCCTAGAGACGGGAGGTCCTGGGTTCATATCTGACCTCAGATACTTCCCAGCTGTGTGACCCTGAGCAAGTCATTTAATCCCCATTGCCTAGCCCTTACCACTTTTCTGCCTTGGAGCCAGTACACAGTAGTGATTCTAAGACAGAAAGGAAGGGTTTAAATAAATAAACGAACGAATGAATGAATGAATGAATGAATGGATGGATGGATGAAGGCAAGAGATGGGTTACATGAGATAGAGGAGAAAACTGATTCTGTACAATGGGTGATATCTCAGGCAAAGTTATTGAGATGGGAAATAAAGATCCTGTATAAGGAACAGAGAGAAGAATAGACTAGCTAGATTACAGAGCATTAAGATTGGGGCTTCTAAAAGCTAACTAAGGAAGATTTAGGGAGAACAGAATCGCTGTCTTCAAATATCTGAAGGCCTTTCCTGAGGAGGAAGAATTAGACTTGGCCAGTTTGGCCCCAAAGGGCCAAAAGTAAAACAATGGAGGGAAGTTACAAGAGGAAGATTTAAGAGTGGCCGTTAAGGAAAAACATCCGACCATTAATAGAGTTCTCCAACTGTGGGATGGGCTGGCCACTGGAGGTGGGGGCTCCCCCTAGATGGCTATCTCCAAGCAGAGATGAGGAAGAAGTCTCATCAGTGATGGGGAAGGAGGAGGAATTCCTGCTGGGACTGAGATTAGACTAAACAACTTGAAAGATTTGAGATTTGAGAAGGCAGGTGGCCTTGGTCTGAGGGAAGCCACACAACGGCCATGAGCTCCCAGCTGGAATTTCTGGGGTCATCATTTGGCTCCCATGAAACATGTGCCCTGGTCACACAGTAGAGAGCAAGGATCAGGGTTCTGGGGAGCCTGGGTTTGAGTCCTGCCTTCTCCACTTCCTGCCTCTGTGACTTCAGCCAAACCACCCAGCTTGGCAGCCTTGACCATAAAGAGAAGACTCATTGTGCCAAGGTGGGAGGAAAGGACCTCAATAGCCATTTTGGAAAGTGACTCAAGCATCATTGGGAGACCTAAGTCAGATATAAAGGCCGCCATATGCAACAAAATATTCATAGCAAAATACTCAATAGCAAAGGATTAGAAATAGTGCTAAATGAGGAGAAGCATGGGAAGACTTACATGAACAGATACAAAGTAAAATAAGAAAGCAGCAGACACAACAACTACAACAATGTAAATGTAAGGGAGAAAAACCAACAAAATTAAAATGGTGGATGCATAATTATAATGGCCAACCTTGGGCCAGAAGAAAATGAATCTCCCTCTCTTCCCTACAGAGGTGGGGGACCCTGAGAGCGAACCTGCCTCAGGTGATATATTCAGTTTTGCTAATTTTCCCTCTACTTTATTCTTTTTATTTATATAAATATCTATTTATCTCCTTTTTTATTCTATGGCTCTCTAGGTAGTAAAGTAGGTTTCATGGGTTCATAGCTAAAGATCAGGAAGTCAGACCTGGAGCTAGAAGAGGTCTTGGAAATCATCTCCCTCATCTTACAGATTAGTAACCTGAGGCTCATGGGGATAAAGTGATTTCCCCAAGGTCATAGAGGTATTAAATGGCAGCCGGCTCTTCTAACTCCAAATCTATAGTTTATTCCATGACTTATTTAAAAATTAAGCAACAAAAAATGATCAATTATAAAATAATGCAGTTATATTATAAATTATATTTATATTTTTATATTATAT
>NW_025398549.1:0-8011 GCF_016433145.1 Gracilinanus agilis | reverse complement strand
TATATATATATATATGATTTGATTTCCTTTGTTATCTCATGGATTTTATTTTATAAATTTTAAAGCATTCTTCTGAGAAAGAGACTGATGAAAAAAAATTTTTTTAAGAATGCCTGTTCTAGTTCAACCCTGCCTTCATTTTACAGAGAAGAAAATTGAAACCCTATGCAGTAATGAGGGGCAGTGACTTCCCCAAGATTACCCAAGGAATTCTGTGTGACTTGAACTCAGATTTTTTGGTTGTCATTTAAGTACTCATTCACTATAGCCCACTTTCCCCTCCTTGTGGCAAACTGTTGTAATGGCTTGGAATAATGTCCACAGTATCATATGATATGGGCATTGGAAAGCATTCCATGGGGCACCTTATAAAATCCACACTCAAGCAGATTCCTCCTCTATAGCATTGCCAACAAGTGGTCCTTTAGTTTCAGCTTGAAAACACTTCCACCTGAAGTGATGGAGCATTCACTATCTCATGAGGAAGGACGTTTCACTTTGGACAGCTCTCGTTTTTAGAATGTCCCTCCCTGCCTTCCTTAAGCAAAATCTGCATCTGTAATTTTTACCTCTTGTTCCTAATTCTGCCTTTAGAGCAAGTCAGAGCAAGTCTAATCCCTGTTCTCATTGACAGATTTTCAAATAATGATACCCATCATTTAAAAAATAAGTCTCTATAAAGTCTGACTCAAGCTTCATTTGAGCATGGAGGCAACCCATGATTCTCAAAAGCTAAGTTAGCAGAGCATAATCTCTAGCAGGTTCTAATGTGCTTGGAAAAAATCTTGAGTGTGGTCTGTTGTGAGGAGGATAACTCCCCTGGTTTTCTCCATAATAGGTCTGAGGAACCAACTGAGCTTACCATTTTAGGACTACACTATTTAAGTATCGATAGGATCACTCCCAAGAAGCTGGCAATAAGATACATTTCTTTAGTCATGTCAACCTATGAAATAAATAATACAAAATGGCCCTTAATTCTATGAGGTCCTCTTCTACTTCAACAGTGAATGGTAATAGAATTGGAAGGGGAAGACTAATAAATGGAATAGAGGGTACTGAGTTCTTAGACCATGGGCAAAGATTAGCTTAACTGAAGGAACTCTAGGTTTCCAATGATCAGGGAATGGAGCTTACATACATTTGGAATAACTGATACATATCATTATTGATGCTCTTCCAACAAAAGAACAAGATGAGAGGAAGTTGTAGCTCAGTGGTCAGATGTCTCGCGTTTTGGGGAAGTAAACAAAGGAGTTATTTCATTCCCAAATTGACCAGAAATATTATTTTGTGGGATCTTTGATCATCTCATATTGCAGTACCCATGATAAGTATTTGCAAAAAAATCATGGAAATTATTAAAGGCTAAGTGCTTCTGTTATAAAAGATAAGGAGGCAGAGAAATTCTATGAAGAAATTGAGATCCTGCAGATCCATTTAGTATACACTTTGCTGCTCTGTCTTCCTTGTGTGCATGAGCATAAGGGGAAAACGGAGAAAAATATGGCTGAGGTTTGAGGAACAAAGTTTGAAAAGATCAAAAGGTACTGAAAGGTCTAATGGAAGAGAATCCAGTATGAGTTATGTGGTGGTTATATTCAGTAGAGAACATTTCTCTCTAACACACACACACATACACACACAAATGAAAATGAATATATTTAAATGGACAGGAAATAATTTATTCTCCCTTTGGGGAGTCCTTCCTGGGTCTACCATCTTGTATAGTAGCTTATGCAAACCACCTTTAATTTCTCTCCCAGCTCTGCTTCTGACTTTCCAAACTTTGGCACGATGTTTTATCTCTCATTTCACTTGAAGTTCATTCAAAAAATGGGCTCTCCTTACTCTGAAACATCCTTCTCCTATAGTGGTGCCATTTTCTCCTTTGTATATTACTAGAAAACAGGACATTTTTAATTGACTCAAAATATCACCATTTCCTTAAAAAGTTTAACTAATGGAAATCAGGCACCACTATAAAGAGGCAAAAAGAGAACAAATCTGGCCTGATTCAGAAAATATCTGATTTTCCTCTCTCAGAATAGAGAAATAAAAGGCAAAGACAAAACTGGCTTATGAACAAGCTCACTCATTAAATAATGTGGATAAAGAGGACAATATTATGAACAGTGTTGCTTCATAAAATGTCAAAAAGCAGTGGGAATAAGTCCCAGGATACTTCCTAATTCCATTCTACAGAAAGATTAGCATAAGATCTGAGTCACATCATCCTGAAAGTATACACAGATGAAACTGAAAGGACAACAAATAGAAAGAAAGTTTTATGGGTTTTTCTGTCTCTGAAATGATATATTTTCATCATTGGTAATATTATAATGACCTAACTTTTTTACTCATGATTTATAATAAAAACATAGAAACAACATTTAAGAAGACAGATTTGGGAAGAAAAGAGACTCCAGGTCACGTACATACAGAGGAAAGGCTTGTAGGAGGCAACAGAGATTTTTAAAAAATTGGGAAAAACATTTTGAAGTACATTTCAAAGAGGGGACTAGACTAACCAAAAGAATGGGAGGAAATATGGACAATATTAATGCTAAAAATGGAGTCATCAAAAGAAAGAACATCAGTAACTAATGACTGAATCACATACCCACTTTGTCATCATTATAAAATATTTATAAGAATGATCTACATGCATACTAAGGGTATCCTTGATGAAAATATGAGAAGGAAATTAAACTTTTACAAATGATTTTCTATAACATACTGCAACTTTAGAGTGGCACAGTTCACTAAAACATGCAAAGAATCCAAGATCACATAGTTTGATGGATTTTTTCAAAGGAAAATCAAAATCAAAAGAATTTTATTTGGTAAAGCAAAATACATTTTAAAGCCTCTCCTCCAGCAGAGTATCTCATGCATATATTTAGACCCTACAAGATTTATTGATAATGCAACCAAAGGAATAACTCTGCTCAATGACCCTTTGATTATTAATGTCATCTGGTACATAAAACAGAGAGACATATGCTCATCAAAAGCATTTGCCAATGTCATGAAGGATATTTTGCACAAAATCCATATGGAAGAGGGATTCCTTATAGAGGATAAGATCCTTCTAATGCTGCTTATGAGTGGATAGTATTGTGCTGAACATTGTCAAAGTCTCCACAATGAGACCCATGATTAGTCAAAAGAGATTAGCCCAAGAGAACATACAGGAAAAACTAAAAAGGATGGGAAAAGGCTTATTTTGCAAACTATGATATGCAGTAGGATGACAGATCTATTAGGTTAATATATCAGTATGTAGCCCAAGTTCTGAACATGTCTACACTCACAAATATCTTTCTCTATATCTTGAGATTTCTCTTTAATAATTCAACTTTCTAGCTTAATTTTTGCCCAGTGACAGATAATTATCAAAACTTCTGAAGACTTTCAGTCTAGGTGTTGTAATGTTTAGAATAGGTGGTTGCCAAAAATTGTAATTAAACCTTAAGTCACAAGACTGTTAATAGCTAGATTTGTTAATAAGAAAAAGAAAATAAGAGGGAAATATAGAAAGGAGGTGAAGAATTTCCTAGCCTAATAATCCAGAGTCTAACAACTCAGTGGCTGTCTCCAAATTTCAACCTCAGAAAATAACTCTCTCAGCTTCTTGCTGGGTCTCATCTTATAAATCCTTATTACACCCACTAGCTCTCTTACATCACTCCCCAGGAACCAATTGCAATTCCTCAATTAGCCTAGCACCACTCAGGGGGCAGTGCCTGTAGGATCAATTCCCTGGTTGCTGATGGTCCCAAATTCAAAACAAATGGAAGAGAAGTCTAAATCTCTGATTGATTAGATCAAATCATAATACAAATTCCTTTCTCATAGTGTTCAGTGGCTAACTATGAAAGGAGATCCAGAGTAGGAACTACATTGAAATAATAAGAAATGTATTCAAAATCAAAATAAACTTTAAAAAGAAATAGAAAGTAATTATTCTTCATTATTTCCATGAAGAATCACCTCAATCCCCTTCATTCCAGGGTAGATTGGGTCTGAAATCTCTCCCCAAACTCACAGCACCAAACCAGAGTTTGGCTTGGATAAAATCTCCCTAAAACCAAAGAGAGACTTAAAAAACTTCTGTAAGGACATCTCCTACATCTTTTTCCAGATCCCTGTCAGTATCAGAACTTTGCAGAATCAAGTTACCTTCTTTCTTTGTCCTATAAAAACTTAAGAAATTCCAGGATTCATGAGTTCCTATATACCTCTCATTCTTCCCTAGACATCATTCATTACTCATCTTTTCTTTCCCAAAGGTTTCTGTTTCCCTCCGAGTTTTAGCTACACTGAAGGGGCATGTTCTTAAAGGAATTGGATCCCTTTTCTTTGTTGATAAATAGCTGCACTCTATGCCCAGACATCCTAGGAGCTGTCCATATTGAATATGTCCGGTGTTTGTCACAAATATGTATAGCAATTTCTGCAGGCAAGACAATGAATTTAGTCCAGAATAAAAAAAAAACAGCACAGCAACAAAGAATGCAGGAAATAGGAAGAGGAGGAGGAATTCAGGTAGGCATTGTATTAGAAATTTGACTATGCTTATGATCCCAAGTTTTTCCTTACTAGAAATAGATGCCTTATAATTGTGAATCTTGCAATATCACAAATACTATGCATGATCCAAAAAGAAATGGAAAGAAATATTTTGACTTCACATAAGCAGAAATACATTTCCAATGATGGCTGCTAGCATGAAGTTGCACAAGAGTAATCTACCACCAAAGACAGCTTTGCTCAGAAAAGTATATGGAATGGTCACACAATAAGATCATAGTCAGATTGTCACACTGGCACCCATTATATGTAAATGAACCTAGAGAAGTCTTCAAGAAGATTAGGTAAAAAGTTTCTGGAAGATCTTATGAGAGGTCATAAACAATTGGAAAGGACAAGAAAGTATGACACATTGCAATCTGCACTAATATTAAAAATATTCTCATTGGTAAGATCATAGATCCACTGAATTTTAAAATATTTTTCTAGCAATCTAAGATTATCAGTGACATGCATAAATTATCTCATTTGATTCTCACTAAAACCCCATGTGGAAGGTACAAAATATATCATCATAATCATCATCATCTCCATTTGATAGATAAGATTCAGGGAACTTAACTTTCCCATAGCCTTTTACTTAGAAGTAAAATTTAAATTTGTTGATTTCCATTATGAAGCCCAAAGCTTTCCTTTCTCCTATACTCTTCTTTCTCCTACATTTCAATGAATTTTTTATACTTTGAACAATATTGTCCTTTCTTAATTCCTGAATTGCTTCTTCCATTTTCCATGATTGGCTAGTGATCCCCGACTGGTTCTGCAATCACAAAATTCCACTTCTTTCAGTAGCCTAGGACATAGTGCTATTGGCATGATCATTTGAAATCTTACATTTCAGCAAAGCAATTCTTCCTCTTCTTTCACATTAATTATTGAAGATATTGTCTTATTTTTCCATACATTCTTGTCTCTTAAGTCTCACTTACTCTATATGTCCAATCTATTATTAATCTTATCAATTCATTCCCTTACTCATTCAATCCCTAGGATAAAATATAAATTCCTCTTTTTTAGCTTTTTTTTAACCCTTACTTTCTTATAATTGATACTAATTATTGGTTCCAAGGCAGAAGAGCAGAAAGGACTAGGCAACTGCAATTAAGTGACTTGCTCAGGGTTATATAGCTAGGAAGTGTCTGAGGCCAGATTTGAACCCAGAGTCTCCTTTCTCCAGACTTGGCTTTCTACTCATTGAGTTACTTAGATACCCCACTCTTTTTGGCTTTTAAAGTCTTCACAACCTGGCCCCTATCTTTCTATACTAGTTGGATATTGCTCTCCCTCCCACAATTTTCAAAATAGCCAAATTAACTTTCTTCCAGTTCTCATACAGGGCACATTTCTCAATTACATACCTTTGTAGTAGCTATCCCACAGGTTTGGACTATACTCTCCCTTACCTCTATCTCATAGAATTCCTCTCTTCCTTTAAGGCATCTCAAATATCATCTTCTCCATGAAAGTTTTCCTGATCCTTGCAAGTTACCTTGTATTTAACCACCTCGTATATGTTTGTATTTATTATCTTTATATTTATTTGGACTTGTGTCTCTCATGCTTAACATAGTATGTGACAAATAATATTTGCTAATAAATGTTTGTTGCTTGATTGATTTAACTGAGAACACCAGAAAAGACCTGCAATAAGACATCACACAAGAAATCAAGCTATGAGGGAAACCAAGTGGAGTATTATGTCCCAGGTTACTTACCACTTCCAATTTGCTTTGACAGGTTGGAATTTCAACTTGCCAAAGGTTTAGGTTGGCTGAAAATTTCTATATTCTGTGTTTTTTAAATTGTCCTTATATCTTGAGGAATAGGAATGGATTCTATCTCTGTAAACTCATGAGCCCCCACTGGATATTCTGTATTGATGATCAGTTAGCTAGGCAGAATTAAATGACTTTCAATTAGAGGCATTCACTAAGGAAACTAAGAATGGTTGGTATAAACCCCAGAAGTATCCTAAAAGACCATAATTTAGTCCAACTCCACTTGATCACAGTTCCTTCCATATTATTACATTCTCCTTGGTATTGAATGCGAGACTGGAGAAGAGGGCAGAGCAACCAGCCCTATCCTTCTATTCAGTCTCCTTCTGGCTACTCCAAATGTGCACTGAAGTTACTCAAGTTCTTAGGCAACATTCCAAATAAAATGTGACCTAAGAGCTAGACTTATGAGTCTCTCTTTCTTGAGAAAATTGTGAGTCTTCTATCCAGAAAATACTTCTCCCAGGAGTTTGTAGACTCCCTGAACCTTACCATGCTCCCAACTCCTAGACTAGCTTCCTCAAAACATCATTTGACATACATGTACCCCAGGAATAACACTGGATGCTCCTGAATGCCTAAGCACTTGGTTCAAGACTAGAGACCCTTACTAACTTTTGTAGCTATATTTCCCCTGCAAGGAATGTGGAGGACTTCTTAAACTTTGTATGATCCTATAGGCAGAGGTTCTTAATCTGGAGTCTATGAACTTGTTGGTATCTTTTTTAATATTTTAATATCTATATTTCAGTATGATTGGTTTCATTTATAATCCTATGCATTTTATTTTTGCATTTAAAATAACATTCTCAGAAAGGGTCTGTTGGCTTCAGGAGATTGCAAAGAGGTCCTTGATAAAAAATAGGCTAATATGAATGGTCCATGGGGTGTGTAGAGGAGAATAATGATATGTAGGCTAAAAAGATAGAGAAAGTTCTGGTTTTGAAGATTTTTAAAAGCCAAACAGAGGACTTCATATTTAATCCTAGAAGTAAAATGGAACCAAGCAAGTTATTGAATGGGAGCAGAGAGTGATACGGTCAGACCTATCATTTAGGAATATCACTTTGGCAGCTTTGTGATGGATAGGTTGGAGTGAAGAGCGAATTAAGGCAGGAAAGCCAATAGGATGCTATTGCAACAGTCTATGTGAGAGATAATGAGGGATTGAACTAAGGCTGTACCTGAGTACAGGGAAGGGGAATCATAGTAAATGAATTATAAGAGTAGAAATGGCAAGGCTTGGCAATTTATTGTTTATATGAAGTGAATAAGAGTGAAGAGACATGGATGACTGAGGTTCTGTACCTGGGTGACTGGGAGGATAGTAGATCCCTCAACAGTGATACGGAGGTTCAGAGAAGGAGTAAGGTTTCTTTTTTGGTGGGGGAAGGGAAGTCAATAAGTTCTGCTTCGAGATATGTTGAATTTAAGATGTTTACTGGATGTCCAATTCAAAATGTCCAATAAGAAGTTGGTGGTAGTATAATAGAGCTCAGGAGAGAATCTAAGAGTGGACATATATATCCAGAAATCATCTGCAAATGTGATCATTAAACTTATTGGAGCTAATGGGATCTCCAGGTAAAAAAAATAGAATATATGCATATGTATATATATACATATATATATACATA